>NC_057737.1:17591432-17611008 GCF_004010195.1 Chiloscyllium plagiosum | reverse complement strand
TGCAGACTGGCACATTCCAAGGTCCAGGACTACGTGTTGAGGGATGCGCTGAAGCTTGGGGCAGCTGCCGCCAAGGCGCAGTGGGGAAAGACCACTGTGTAACATCTGCCTTCCTAAAGAAGAACAGGGGGCCCACGCAGTCATTTGGGCTCTGCTGACGCCTCAGCTAAAAATGTAATCGTACAGACCTGTAAATAGGAATGATTACTCTGTTTCCTGTAAATGTAAATGGAATGTTTATATATGTATGGCATGTCCAACTGTACAGACCATTAAAGTATTTTATGAATAAAGTATATTTTTGAAATAAAAAGTCATAGAAATATACAGCACGGAAACAGACCCTTCAGTCCAATTCATCCATGCTGACCAGATATCCTAAATTAATTTAGTCCCATTTTCAGGCACTTGGCCCATACCCTCTAAGCCCTTCCTATTCATGTACCCATCTGGATGTCTTTTAAATGCTGTAATTGTACCAGCCTCCACCACTTCCTCTGACAGGTCATTCAATACACACACTACCTTTTGCATGAGAAGGTTGCCCTTTAGATTAGATTACTTACAGTGTGGAAACAGGCCCTTCGGCCCAACAAGTCCACACTGACCCGCAACCCACCCATTCCCTACATTTACCCCTTCACCTAACACTACGGGCAATTTAGCATGGCCAATTCACCTGACCTGCACATCTTTGGACTGTGGGAGGAAACCGGAGCACCCGGAGGAAACCCATGCAGACACTGGGAGAATGTGCGACCTCCACACAGTCAGTCGCCTGAATCGGGAATTGAACCCGGGTCTCTGGCGCTGTGAGGCAGAAGTGCTAACCACTGTGCCACCCATTTAAAAGGTTCCTTTTAAATTTTTCCCCTCTCACCCTTTAGTTCTGGACTCCCCCAACCCAGGGAAAAGACCTTGTCTATTTACCCTATCCATGCCCCTCAAGGTTTTATAAAAATCTATAAGGTCATCTGTCAGCCTCCGACACTCCAGGGAAAACAGCCCCAGCCTATTCAGCCTCTCCCTATAGCTCAGATCCTCCAACGCTGGCAACATCCCTGCAAATTTTTTCTGAACCCTTTCAAGTTTCACAACATCCTTCTGATAGTAGTTGGGCCGAAGGGTCTGTTTCCATTCTGTATGACACTATGACTCCAATACACTACTTGTGTATACAAAAATGACCTCCTATTAATGTTGTACATTGTGAAGCCAAGTGTGAGTATTTATTTATTTGGAGCTAGTGGAAAGAGAGCAGCTCTTGAGGAAATTCTTGGCTCAAATATTTTATGTTTCTTCCAAAATTGTCATGCCTCCTAATTACAAATGTTTTGGCTATTGCTGTTTGATCTGGATTCAGGAAGAAATTAACTCAGGATTTAGAAGAATAAATGTGCTGTGGACTTAATGCAAAACAAAATGCATGTATATAGTGCTTTACCAGATCTTCAGGTTACCCTGGATGTAAAATTATTTTCCAAGTAATCCATTCAAATAATTATGTAGTAATAAGATCCCAGCTCTGAATCCCTTGTATGAATGTCACTGCACATTAAGAAAACTGCGGCCCTTGGGAATTATTATTGCACTGCCACCAGCTGTCAGCACAAGAATTAACCAGATGCAGAATCAACTCTTGACTACAATTGACATAATCGACAATACCAGTTTTCTTAGTCATAGGAAGTGATTTCAAAGCTATAACCTCATTTAGGGATTTAAATAACAGTTGCTAACTACTCAAACTTCAATCTTATGACATTATTTAAATTGCTCAATTAGATTACTATTCAGCTAATCAGATCCAGGTTTTCATTATTCCTTACATAATTTACTATTATTGCACATCTGAAGCTTCAACTCTTAGACCCAGATGATGTATGAATATTCTCAATCTTCTTGATGTTCAGTCCTTGACTTATTTTAAAACGTTGTGAATTTAAGGTGTAGTACTTGTTTCTAACATCAGACTTTCCTTGCCCTACCTGATCATACTCAGTGCCTGCTTCCAGCAGACTCTGCTGAATAGCGAACTGCAAAAGGTCATCATCCTCCTCCCTCAGAGAATCCCGGTTACTGCCAACCACAGTATAGCCTCTGGGTACTTCAAAGAGCGCTGGGTCCATATCACAGCCACGACATGAAGCTGCCAAGAAAAACTTGCAAACTTAACTTGATGTCACATTGTAAAATAGATTCCATCAGCCACTTTATCATCTTGGATACACACTTAGTCAATAATTATGGGAGAAGCCTTTGAATGTATTGAAATGTAACATGGAAAGTCAAAGGTTTCTTCTGTTTTTAAAGAGATCTTGCGTTTGTATTGGCAAAGTTGGAAACTTCTGAGTTCAAAGACATGGCACAATTGAATGCCAGGCTGCTATCCTGTTTGATTGTATGATTCTAAGTTCATTGGAAACCCTGTGCCTACTATTCCAACAATTGAGCTTAAGTTCTGTTGCGCAAGTGTAGACCAATAGGGTTAGTGGTATTAAGATAATCTAACAACACCTTTGATCGTACTATTACATACATCTTAGTCAGCAGATCTAATAAAAGCATTTAGTAAAGACGATACATTGCTTGTAGAGTTGGAATCATACAGTGCAGGAGTTGACTCAGTCCATCTTATCCCTGGTGTTTCTTTGAAAGAATTATCCATTTGACTCATTCCCCTTCACTTTATCTATAGGCTGCTTTTTATTTTCTATTTTTGAGGGTAATCCATTTTGAAAGTTATTGTTAAATCTGCTTCCACCACCATTTCTGAGTGGATTCCCAAAAACCAAACAAAAATTGTATCCACTCTAGTTCTGTTGCTAAATATTTCTTTAAACATATGTCTTTGGGATACCGATTCTTTTGCCAGTTGAAACAGTTCCTTCTTATTCTCTCTTAAGGATCCAATTTTAAACTGTTCAAAATCTCTTCTGCTTTCAAGGGACTATGTCCAGAGTACAATTCTACATATAGCCACTCTCTGGTATTACACAATGATCACAGAGTGAAATTAGCACAGCATTTAGCTCTTGTCATGTCTCAAACCTCGTCTAAACCAATGCCTATACATTTGCTTTCAAGAATGGAAAGATTTCACCACTTTCAGGAACACTGTGCTAACTATGTTAGACTAATTACAGTTTGCAGCTAAGTCCAGACCATGAGTACTACTTCATTGCATTTATAAATCCTACAGTGTTTACTTAACGGAGAGGCATGTATTTCCTTTAAGTGATTTTTTCCATTAACAAGACCCATCTAATTTGATGCTTTTATTTTGCTTTAGCATTGTGTTAGCGCTGCTGGCTCTTGATAAAACGTCAATTTAGCTTAGCTGATGGAAATGTGAGAGCAAAGTGGCCAGATTTGTGATGGTTAATGGTCAGAAAGGTTCAGTTAATTAAATAAAAGGGTTCCTCCCACTGCCAGCCTCAAAGAACCCAGCCAGTCTGTCACCACTAACTGGGTAAAACCCTTCTGTTCAGATCTAGCAGGAGAC
The DNA here is from genome assembly GCF_004010195.1 of Chiloscyllium plagiosum. NCBI lineage: Eukaryota > Metazoa > Chordata > Chondrichthyes > Orectolobiformes > Hemiscylliidae > Chiloscyllium > Chiloscyllium plagiosum. The sequence goes on along the minus strand of NC_057737.1, from coordinate 17,607,503 downwards.
TCACTGGAAGCCTGCTGCACCAGAACAATATAAGATCAGCCACTATGTATCATTACATTCTGAAGCCAGTATAATTTTACTGTTATTGGATTTATGGTTACTAATATGGTTACTAAAATGAAAAAGACTTTTGAAAATTTGTAAACCGATGACTTCACATAAAGGTACATAATTAGTTTTAACAAAATTCAACAGTGATTCCAACAGCACTGCCACTACCTGGGTTTAAGTCTCACTCCAGATTTAAAGGTTGAAATGTTGGCTGACACTCCAGTGCATTGCTGAGTGAGTGATTTTCTGTCAGTGGTACACTCTTCAGATAAGGCCTGAATCCCGAGGCCCTGTCTGCCCTCCCCCAGATCCTTGTGTACTTATTTCAAGTGAACAGCAGGAGAGTTAACCTGGTGTCCTGACAAATCTACTATCTGTCAATCTGCATCATCAAGCCAGATTATCTGATCATTATCACATTGTAATTCGTGGGAGCTGACTGTGTGCATATTGGCTGCTGCGTTTCTAACATTACAACAGTGATGACAACTTCAAAAATACTTCATTGCCTTTACAATCCTTTGGATCAATACAAATTCTTATTGTCCTTCATGAATCACCTTTAATTAACAAAAGTTACATATTAAGACCATAAGACATAGGAGCAGAAATTAAGCCATTCAGCCCATTGAGTCTGCTCTGCCATTCACTCATGGCTGATAAGTTTCTCAACCCCATTCTCCCGCTTTCTCCCCATAACCCTTGATCCCCTTGATACTCAAGAACCTATCTATCTCAGTCTTAAATATACTCAATGACCTGGCCTCCACAGCCTCCTGTGGCAAAGAATTCCATAGATTCACCACTCTCTGGCTGAAGAAGTTTCTCCTTATCTCCATTTTAAAACGTCTTCCCTTTACTCTAAGGCTGTGCCCTCAAGTCCTAGTCACTCCTACCAATGGAAGAATCTTCCCAACATCTACTCTGTCCAAGCCATTCAGTATTCTGTATGTTTCAACTTGATCATGATAGACCCAGAGTCCTCAAATGTTCCTCACATGTTAAGCTTTTCATTCCTGGGACCATTCTCATGAACCTCCTCTGAACACACTCCAGGGCCAGTACATCTTTCCTGCGATAAGGGGGCCCAGAACTGCCCACACAATACTCCAAATTGATGTGACCAGAGCCTTATAGAGCCTCAGAAGTACATCCCTGCTTTTATATTCAAGTCCTCTCAAAATAAATGCCATCATTGCATTTGCCGTCCTAACTACTGACTCAATCCTGCATGTTTACCTTGAGAGAATCCTGGACTAGAATTCCGAGTATCTTTGCACTTCAGACTTCAGAATTTTCTCCCCATTTAGAAAATAGTCCATACCTCTATTCTTCTTACCAAAGTGCATGACCTCATACTTTCCCACGTTGGACTCCATCGTCCACATCTTTATCCACTCTCCTAACCTGTCCAAATGCTTCTGCAGCCTCCCTGCCTCCTCAATGCTATCTGTCCCTCTACCTATCTTTGTATTGTCTGCAAACGTAGCCAGAATGCTCTCAATTCCTTCATCTAGATCGTTAATGTATAAAGTGCAAAGTTATGGTCCCAACACTGAGCCTTGTGGAACACCACTTGTGTCATCCTGAGAAGAACCCTTTTATCCCCAGTCTCTTCTTTCTGCCAGACAGCTAAGCTTCTATCCAATGTGTTATCTAACAATGACACCTCTAACACCATGGGCCCTTATCTTACTCAGTAGCCTCCTGTGCAGCATCTTATATTGGAGAATAAAATATAAACTTTGACCTCAATTCATACACTTCTGCTGATTAAATTCTCATGTCTCAGTGAGACAATGGAGTCCATTCAGGATAATAAAAAGCTAGAGATTACCAACATTAGCTTTAGGTTTAACATGTACTGATAAATCATCACCACTTATTTGACTGCTGTAGTTCAGAGATTCTTTAGATGCATGTGATTCTGAGCTGCCAGCTATTTGGTGCTGCCACTGGCAGTGCAAAACTTGGGGAGCAGGAGGCCATGGAATAATATGAAAGCTACTTGCTTGCTTCCTGTTAAAGGGAACTTGTAGTTGAATATGAATGTACTCACTGTGGATTTTCTCTGAAAAACAATACTTTGGACTGAATCTTTTTGCTAAGAATAAGTTACGTCAAGATTTTTGGAGGGTTGTTTGCCCTGAGGCACAGAGGGATAATATGTCTTTGACCTTCCTTTGCTTGCTATTGATCTGTCAACAGCTGATCATTTTCCCCTCTCAAGTAAGTTAAAATAGTTTCTCAATCGGAATTCCCAACAAGCTGTGTCTTCAACGGTCTCCAACCCAGTACTGAAGAAAGACACTGATTATTGTCTCTTGCGTGATTTAGACTATCAACGTTCAATTGTAGACAAATTTGCTTGTGGGATGCTGAAGCCTAATGTGCCTGATTAGTATGATGTCTTCCACTGTTATTCACCATGTCATTTTAATGATAATGAACTAATAATCAATTGTTCCTCAGGGATTGATTAACTCCATGGGATAGTTTACTTCAAACACATTTTAATTTATGATGCAGACATTTCACCAATCAATTGGTTTTTATATATGCAAATTGCAAACCAAAAGCAAATTACTGACAGGAAGAGTTGCAACATTGTGTACATTCAGTATATTATATTCCTTACAGTGTGGAAACAGGCCCTTTGGCCCAACCAGTCCACACCGACCCTCCGAAGAGTAACCCAGCCAGCTCCATCTCCTTCTGACAAATGCACCTAGCACTATGGGCAATTTAGTATGGCCAATTCACCTGACCTGCACATCTTTGGACTGTGGGAAGAAACCGGAACACCCGGAGGAAATCCACGCAGACACTGGGAGAATGTGCGAACTCCACACAGACAGTCGCCTGAGGTTGGAATTGAACCTGGGACCCTGGTGGTGTGAGGCAGCAGTGACAACCACTGAGTGACCATGCCGCCCCCAGAGTATATAGAGTCAGAATTTCCATTGTGGTTTCTCACTTTAGTAGGCTGTGAGTTTTCCTGCTGGAAACTTTCCTGCTTTCAGCTTTAATCCAAAAACAGGAGGATCCTAACCTCAGCTTCTGTTTCTGACCATCTGCCAGCATTTTCGTCGTTCTATTAATTCAGACTTCCATTTCTGAATAAGCTTCAATGGCAATAATTTTGTAAATGAACTTCACCATGCTAATACTAAAAAACATTAATCTACTCAATGGAAAAAGGGCAAAATGATCAACTAATTCAATATGTTTCTATTAGATTATAAACTACAAAAACTAATAATAAATACCCATCTCCAACAATCCAGTAAAGATTTTAATGACGAAGATTAATTCATGAGTATTGACATGATACACATCACTAAAATAAGGTGTATTGAAACAAATGGCATTTTGCTTCCTTAAGAATCTCAGCTATAATAAGTTACTTGTGGTTATGCTGATTTTATAATCCAGCATGTCTTTTGGTAACAAAGTTATCATGGTTCTTGAAATCAACTTTGACAACCTTCATTTGATGATTGATTTTTCTCTTCACACTCTCTAATAACTTTTTATGTTTTGAATTGCTCAATGCATCATTGCTCGTGTTGAGGGGCAGTGAGGGGCAATGATAGGCAAGTTATCAAAATCCTAGCAGTGTCCCAAAATTTGCTGTACCAGACATCACAGATGTCATTTATGCCAAAATATGGTCTGCAATCAATCTTTTAGATGCAAAATTCTCATCATTTACAAGAAATTTGAAAATCAGAAAGAATGAATCCAGTTTGGCCACTAATAAATCATTGTATTTTTAACTGACAATGCTAGTTACTATTTGCCTGGATCCACAGGAAGAAGTGGTATTAACTTTCCAATTACTTTATATTTCTCTTTAGTTCCAGCCTCTGGCATATCTTTACTGAGCTCTGAGCATTTAAGGATGTAACTTTCCTTCAGCATTAACTGCAAGTCAGAGACATAAGCAAAACAATTCTGTTGTACATCAACTACTAACGTGCCATAATTGCAGTTCATCCACCAAAATAATCATTGTAGCTTACTCTAATAAGGTAGTTCCCATCTACAATACACACTGCAGGGACACACCAATGCTGCTTTGACAGCATCTTCCAAACCCGACATCTAGCACCTTGAAGGATTTCGGCATCTGATGCACAGAAACACTTCCATTTGCATGTTCCCCTCCAAGCCATATATCATCTTGACCTGGAACTTTATTGCCATTCCCTCACTGTCACACAGTCAAAGTCCAGGAATTTCCCTTCCTAATGGAAAGGGACATGCACCTACATCCCAAGGACTGCAGCGTTCAAACAGGCAGCTCACCACCATCTTCTTAATAGCAATTAAGGATGGTTCATAAGCCCTGGCCTAGCCATTGATACCCCTATTTCATGAATGAATGAACAAACTCTTACTTATAGCATACATTTATATTGAAACAAAAGCTTTACTCCATCCTTCTATGGTGACATCTATTGGGTATGGTTTTACTACTGCCAACATATTTAGCCCAAAGACAAATGGCCATGTTTTATTACTTTAACTGGAAGCATGGACACGAGTGGCCACATCCTTCTCAATGTTGGGGAAACAGCATAGTTCCATCCTGTTCTCATTTACTGAAACATGGTAACAATTAAGAATAGGAGTCTTGGCTTCTTTTTCTACCTTAGCCTAAAATTGTTGAAACCAACTGGAGAATGGTACCAATAGCCCACAGAGATGTATTTACACAACACATTCAGTAACAGTGATTTTTAAAATCTTGCATCAACTAGTTCAGTCTCATTGGTTTCTGTGTAATAGCTGTCTTCAGCAGGTGCAGTTGTGTTGAGCAAAAAGCTAGCTTATAACATTATTTTCTTTCAGAAGTTGAAGAACAGTTTTCTGCAGCTATATTTTCCAATTGAGTACACTAATTAAGTGAACTCAACCAGACACTGAGAGCCTCCTGCATAACAAAGCCAACACATCAGATAAAATATGATGAGAAATCACAATTGTGAATGAATTAAAAATTCAACATCTCTGTAAAAAGCGGTACAGTGGAACATAAGAATTTTCAAGTCGATGTGGGGCATTGGACAGCATTAAAGGTAGTTATTATTTTTAATTGGTTGGCTTTCCTTTTGCTGAAATATTGGCCAGAAGCAAATAGCGACTGACATCAACTAAATAAAAAGTAATCCATATATTACACAGAAGAACGTGCTGTGTTTGTCTGCTAGATAGAGCACTGCAATAACAGTGCATTGCATCGCTGCATAGTGAAGCAAGGGAGAGAAAATTATAATTACAAATGCATCTTCCCTGTCAGTCAATATTGCAACAAACATCTGAGACACCACAACAACATGATCTGTCAGGAGAGCCAGCCAGGAAGGGATAAGTTTGTGGTATATGGCAAACCAGCATAAAATGCCTTTATTTGGATTGGAATGGGGAAGGTAGCTGCTTAAGAAAGTCAGGTTTAATGGTAATGGCTTGCATCAAGTATAGTGTAATTTGTTAGAATTGCCAAAGTTCCTTAAATTAAATACATCCAGATTGTGGGAAGCCCAGATCTTCTTCTTTCCTGCATGCCAAACTCTTTCTAATATTTTTCCTCTTGATTCTGCATCCTTCTGTTTCACCTATAGCCAGCTGAGTAATGTCAGAGCTAGTCATGTGCCACTATAGAAGTCTCTTAATAAACATGGGAAGTTATAACTTTAAATATCACATTGAAATTTATTTTGCACTTTACCTGCCAACGAATGCATTCACGTTTCCATATTATAGCAATGCAGCCAATAAGAGAGACACAGGCTCTGATAGTATCAGAAGTTTGATATCTCAGGAGCCCACAAACTTGTAAACTCTCACATAAAGTCCATAAATCCACCACCAGTAATGCAGGTAAGAGGAGACTATCCCTCTCCTTACAGCCTATTTATTAACTGGGTCTTCACTTTGTAATAGGGAACTGACTACAACTTGAGGTAACTAAAATGAAATTACAGAAAATTTGACAGAAAGATCATTCTGTAAATTTGAACAGATGGAAAACTAACAGTGCAAAAACACCATAAAACCTGGATCAGGGTTTCCATACACTTACCATATTAAGAATGTGGTTAACTATTCGCTTTCATGCTATATTGTATAGGAAACATGTTAATGTTGTGACACAACAGCGTAACTTTGACATTACACAATAATGTAAAATGGGCAGAGGGAAATTGGTTAGCTGTTTCACACCTACTGACTTTTATTTGACTATCCTTTGAAAGAAATGAAAATTGGTCACCATGTAAAATGCTGAAAACGTGTTGCTGGAAAAGCGCAGCAGGTCAGGCAGCATCCAAGGAACAGGAGAATCGACGTTTCGGGCATAAGCCTTCTTCCTGAAGAAGGGCTTATGCCCTAAACGTCGATTCTCCTGTTCCTTGGATGCTGCCTGACCTGCTGCGCTTTTCCAGCAACACATTTTCAGCTCTGATCTCCAGCATCTGCAGTCCTCACTTTCTCCACCATGTAAAATGGTTTCACATTGCCCATTTTATATTAGTGCACAGAATCGAAATGAGTGCAATGTGAGTTACTGGTCAGAGTTTAACACTGGAATGTTAAGATGTGCTTATGTGTTTATCTGTAGTTGACCATACACATTATCAATAATTGATCACAGACTCGGACTCTTAACTACATACTCATGGAGCTGGAGCTGCTCACACTGGACGTGTCACTGCTGGGAGACGGAGCCTCACTGGTAGGACTGTTCCTGATGGAGGTCACAGGTTCATCGCTTCCATTCAGGTTGCCGAAGGTGATACGAGCATTCAAAATGTGAAAAATTGGAATTTCTGCAAAGACGGTTGAAAAATTGTTGAAGTCTCTGTATAAAGCTAAAACATTGCAAAATCATCATTGGAATTCAAAAGATCCCATCTCCCATTAGAGTATGTTAGAAAATGGCTGAAGTAAAGAGAAATATTTGCATTTAACAAAAAACTCAGTCATACTCTCAAAGGGATTCAAAGCAGCAATTATTATTGAACTTGTGAATAGGGAAAGCATTATGAGTATACAAACTATGAGCAGAAGCAGCAACTTGGCTGCTCAATCTGACTCATCCATTCAATAAGATCATACTGATCTAATTACTCCGCAATCAGCCCTACTCTCCCACTACTCCTTGCTTATCAAAAATCTATCTATCCCACCCTTAAATGTTCAAAGACTCTTCTTCCACTGCCTTTTGAGGAAGGATGTTCCAAAGACTCACCTCCCTCTGTGAGTAAAAAAAAATCTCTTTATCTCTGACTTAAAAGTGTGACCCCATCTTTTTAAACAGTGACTGCCAAATCTAGATTCTTCCACAAGAGGAAACATCCTTTCCACATTCACCCTGACAAGATCCCTCAGGACATTTTATGTTTCAATTAAGTCACCTCCTATTCTTTTAAACTCCAGCAATACAAGCTTGATCTGTCTTCCTCACAAGACAACTCTCTCAATTCCAGGTATGAGTTTGGTAAAAGTTTTCTGAGCTGTTTCCAATACATTTACATCATTCCTTAAGAAGGGAAAGTAATACTGTATTCAGTACTCCAAGTGTGGGCTTACCAATCACCTGTTAGACTGAAGCATAACTTTCTGACTTTTGTTTGCTGTACCTGTATATTAGACTGTTGTGATTCATGTATTGGAACACCCAGATCCCTCAGTATCTCACAGCTCTGCATTCTCTCACCACTTCGATAATGTGTGCCTTTTTTTAATCTTCATGCCAAAATGGATAATTCAACATTTTTTTCCACCTTGTACTGTTAGATCTTTGTCCACTCAGTCAACCTATTTGCACCTTCCTTAAGTCCTCTTCACAACTTCCTTGCCTACTTGATTTTGTGTCATCAGCAAGTTTAACTGTCATATCTTTTGTCCCTTTATCCAAGTCATGTATATAAATTGTAACAACTTGAGACCACAGCACTGATCCCTGTGGCACACCATTCATTACATCGCCAAACAGAAAATTACCCAATTATGACCACTCTGTTTCCTGTTAGCTAACCAATCAACTATACATGACAACATGTTACGCCTACACTATGGCTTTTATTTTCTAAAATAAATTTTGACCTAATCAAATGTCTTCTAGAAATCCCAAGACAGTACATCCACTAGTTAGCCTTTATGTATGGAATATGTTACTTCCTCAAAGAATTCAAATAAATTGGTTGACATGATTTCCCTTTCACAAAACCATGTTGACTCTGTCTGATTACCTACAATTTGTTTAGTTTTTTGCTCTAAGAATAATAGCTTCCAAGATCCTCCCTATGGCAGTTGTTGTGGATTCCTATTCTTTGTCTCCCTCCCTTTTGAATAAAGGAGTTACATTCTCTATTCTCCATTCTTATGAAATCTTCCCTGAACTTGGAAAACTTTGGAAAATAAAAACCAATCCATCAACCACCTGACTAGTTACTTCTTTTTAGAAACCAGCCCACAGATCCAACAATTTTCTTGGGAGTACTTCCCTGATGATTGTAATTGTCTTGCATTCAACTCTCCCTTCCATTTCCTGGTTTACAGCTATTTCTGAATTGTTACTCGCATCCTCTTTATTGAAGACTGAAACAAAAACCTATTCAATTATATCCTTATTTTTCATTATTAATTCCCCAGACTCACTTCCTATTTGACCAAAATTGACTTTGTTAACTCTTCTTTTTAAATATCTATAGGAAATCTTACTATCTTTTTAAAATATTTCTTGCTAGTTTTCTCTCAGACTCTAATAGTTCACTCTTTGCTAATCTTTTCATGGTTTCATTTGAAATATTCTATGCGATATTGTAGTGGTAGACTTAAAAAATGATGTCTTCAAACCAGATAATTAAGGGTTAATCATTAAGTGTTAACTGGACATGACAGTGAGTGATTGAAACAAAGTGGAAAAGTACAGGAAAACAGGCCCAATGTGAAAACAGTCTGTTTTGACTGAAAGGTATGAACTTATCAATGGGACCACCAGGACATGCTGTTTCAGCATAATGGAATTCTGGGAAAGTATTGAAAGTACCACAGAATGATGATAATACATATAATCCTAGATTCAGAATAGCATTAATATTGGGGATGTGGCCCTATTCAGGGGCCTTCACCTTGGACCAGATTGCAAATGGTGCCAACCCCAAATTCTCCAGACCAACTGTCGTAAAGCAGGGTCCCTGATTGGTAGGAGGCAGTGAAACTCGCTGTTGAACACATCTAAAGTAGTTTCAACACTCATTAGTTTGCACATGTTTCTAATATTTCTGAAGTAGATTACTGTTTAATAAAGCTATTGCTATTATGTGTACATATTTACTGCTTTATGTACAAACACATTTATCACAATATAGTAATTTTCTATTTAATATATTCATCACCACTTAATATGTATATTACCACCAGTAAACATATTAATTAGTATCACTTAACTCGTAGAGCTATATCCCACAGATCCCACTATCAAACCACAGCAAATCCTCATTGATTTTCTTTAAGCTTCATACTACTGTAAGTGTAGTATTTAGTTAACCACAGACTACTTATTTAGTTAACCACAGATTGTAAGTTCTCACTTCAGAATTTTAATTTTTTATTGAAATATGATCAGAGTCAAAAAAATCCAAGTTAATCAGGTAACCAGTGCGAGTTGGGGGATTTAACCAAGATAGTTTCCTTCTTTTCCGTTTTTATGGTGTGGATCTCTTTTTAGGAGTTTTGCACCATCACACAGCAACAACATGCATCCGAATATTGCGTTCATTTCTGTTAGAGGAAGGAGGTTGTGAAACTTGAATGGGTCTAGAAAAGATTTAAAAGGATGTTGCCAGGTTTTTAGTGTTTGAGCTATAGGGAGAGGCTGAATAGGCTGGGGCTTTTTTCACTGGAGCGTTGAAGACTGAGGGGTTACCTTAAAGAAGTTTATAAAGTCATGAGGGGCATGGATCAAGTGACTATCTAAGGTCTTTTTCCCAAGGTAGCAGAGTCCAAAACTAAAGGGCATAGGTTTAATGTGAGGGGGAAACATTTAAAAGACACCTAAGGGACAACTTTTTCACGCAGAAGGTGGTGCATGTATGGAATGAGCTGCAAAAGGAAGTGATGGAGGCTGATACAATTAGACTATTTAAAAGGCATCTGGATGGGTATATGAATTGGAAGAGTTTAGAGGGATATGGGCCAAATGCTGGCAAATGGGACTGGATTAATTTAGGGTATCTGGTCAGCATGGATGAGACGGACCAAAGGGTCTGTTTCTGTGCTGTACAGCTGTATGACAATGATATGATTTATGTTTTTACTGGAAGTATGGTCAAAGGATAAATTAATATATTGATAAGCTCTTTTTTTGAGAGAGTCAGTGAGCAGCCATTGAAACTGTTGTTCATGGTATACATCAGATGGACTGTCATTTGTTAGAGAATAATTGTCAAAAATATTAAATATTTTGCTGCATTCTCAGCAAACATTTTACACTGTTGGTGTTTGCAAAGTGATTGAAAGGAAGAGGATGTGGTAGCTACTGAGTAATTCTGGGAGAGAAGGGAGGGATCAGGAGTAAAGGCTTCAGTTTCCTGTTGGACACAGGACAAAAAACCCACATATGTTGCCTCCCACTCGCCACATCTTATCAAATTATTTCTGAGAAAGGCCAGAGCAGTTTGTTTTAAGAATATAACAGACCAGACCCAAAGTCAAGTGTCAGTCTGATGCAATCTGAGCAATATCAGATCCATTTAGAAAGCCCCAAGATAAGGTGGTGTGATTTATTATTTTTCTCATTTATGAGGTGGTTCTGTTCCGAAATGTTTGCGTCATGCTATTGCTAACTCGATATTCAGCAGTGGAGGGAAACTCCTGAGCATAAAAGAATGAGGGCAGCTGAATACAAATTATTGTGATCTGCCTCAGACCTTGCAATTTATCATCTCCCTGAACAGTCAAAAACAATTTCAACTAATATGTCCAAAAAGGGTCAATAAGTCTGACTGTACAGTATTCCTTCAGTACTGCAGATGAATACTAGCGCAGGTTAATCACTGAAGTGAAGAGGATGCAAACTGTTTAACTGAAGCAAGAATGATGGCTGAATTATTCAGTCACGAAGTTGCATGGTTGTGTATTATAGGTTTCTATAATGCTTGAAATCTGAAGAAATTAGAAAATGCCAGTGACTTGATTTTGTTGGTACAAACTGTGGTGGGATCAACACTGGGAAAAGTACTACAGATAACTCCTGTATAGCATTTGCACCATGGCCCAGGAAAGACAGGGAGGGAAGGGGTACAACACTTTGCATTTCAGATGTCAATGAGATTTTTTTAAAAAGAGCAAGGAATGGAATTCAACCATTTTCTGCTAAGTTTTCTGACCTTGAAATTCTGAGCTTTCCTAAGGGTAAAAAAATTGGATATTAAAAACATCTGCTGATCTCCCAAACCTTTCCAAGCAAATAACCACCAAAGGAGCTCAGGGTATATCTGGTTTGAATGATTTCCCACATGAAATGCCTGAATAGCAGCTCTAAAGGAACAGGCTATGTTAAACACAGCTCCATCCTAGCAACTGTGTTGCAGGTCCCAAGCCACTATCAGCAATAACACAGGAACTGCAAGTTTCATTTGCAGGAAGGCAATAATAAGCTCTTAAGAGTTTAAAATTCATTATTCTCTTTGATATGTATGAGTTTGGTTAATTTTTGGATGTAACATTCAGAAAGAGAAATGCACGAAAATGCAGAATTTATATTCAGTTGCTCACCTATTTTGACTGGAAATCCTGGGGGGAGCCGAAGAGTGATAAAGTCCCTAAGTTTAGCAAAAAGTGCATTGCTTATTGCCATAAGGTCGATGATGGGAGCTACCTGCTCAGAGAGGGAAAGTGGGTGATCCTCACATAGCCAGAGTTTTGCTTTGAACCTTGACAGAGAGATAAGGAGAGACAAAATTAGTGCTTGAACACTGTTTTTCTTTTTATGTGTGCTATATAAACAGCTTAATGAGAAACACCATGTGAAAAGGGAAATGTTGCTTCTTTTGAACCAGTCTTAATAAACAATTCCTGGAATGGTTAATATTCATATTGTGTTAGTAAAGTGTTTATTATTTGGAACTGAGTGAGTCGTACTGTATACGTTACGAACACGCCGTAAGACTGTTATTCCATTGCAATGCTACACCTAAGATAGAAATGGTACAGTAAGTATTTGATTGTGCAGCCACATTTGTATAATATTAGTTTTATTTGAATGATTTAAATTTCTGATTATATTCTACCATCGTACAGACATCTACTGGCATGGTCGTGAAATTTAACATTATTATGTCTACACTTTAATAGTTTAGTTACTTTATTGTTTCTAATTTGGAAGATCTTTAAAATTCTCATTAGCATCCCACCAATAGTAACTTCTGGTCCATTTCAAGCACCCTCAGATTAAAAGGACAGTCCTGCTCCCACAAGTATCAACACCCCTTGAAGTTGAATACCTGAACCTGTATGAGAGAGGCTAGTCATTTCTGCCATTGGTAGAGTTTACTCACTTCCCCTCAGCACCATGCCAATGCCTCACCTGCCCTTGAGCTAAGAATGTCTTCTATTTGGTATATGGAGCCTTGGTAGTATAGTTTCTCCTGCCTATGTACTCTCCTGTTAGGGAGGTCCTGTTCTGGCTGTGCTGTTGAGTATAATGATAAGATTATTCATTCACCGTCAGTAAAAATGTTCTTCAATACATCAATAATGAATTACTTGGTGCACAGTGACTATTATGTAGGCATAACATGTGGTGCCAGTATCAATGTAATGGCTGAATGGCCTTCCTTTTTTAAGCAAGTTGTATGATTCTGTGATGTTGAAAATGAAGAAACATTTAATAACATCGTTCCAAACAGCTAAGTTTAACTGCTTTTTGTTAGGAATTATATCAGGCCTTCAAGAACTAATGAATATGTACTTTACAAAGATTATGACATGGGTAGTGCTAACTTGTAAAGTTGTGACATACTCATAGTTATATACTCATAGTTGTAGACATTACCAGTTGAATGTCAATTTACCTGATTCTGGTTCTTTGTGGATTATTTATGCAGGTGCCAGGAAACAGACAAGCTTTCTCTGCTACCTGCTGTGCGATAAACATTCTCTATTAATTGAGTGAAATAAGCATGGTTTAAGGAAGCAATCAATCATTCACCAGAACTGACTGAAACTACTCAGCTGCTGTATGATTCAGTGACTCTGGTCATTGTTCAATAGTCATGTTAAGGGAAAAAATGGCCTCTATGTCTGAAATAATTGTGTTCAATAACAGCAACAATACAACTGCCCAGTTAAATTTTTAAAAGTGGAATAATTCAACAAGAAATATCTGCTGAGCCATTATTAGAATTTCCTGCTCTTTCTGAAATGGCATAAGTAACCTCGTGATGTAGTCAAGTCTCTTTGAGGGGTTTAACCTACTACCTTTTCCACCAGAGTTAGAATTGATCATTTTCCTGTAATAATCTTGGATATTGTGATGGAATCCAGGGGAGGAAGCATGGGTGAGCTGTTTTCCAACCAGTTGACCTGGTCCTAGTTTCAATGTTTGTTTTGATTTTTGATTTTCACCAGGCTTCACTGAAGTGGAAACTGAAACTTCAGATTTTTAGGAAAGGAAGGCTGTCTGGGAAACTGAAACTAGTTTAATCAAACAAAGGCACTACGTCATAACAAAATTCAAAATCTTGTCCATTTCATTCCATTCTTGGTATTGCTTGTTATGTTTGTGAATTTCTTGGTTCCAGTGGGACTATGACAATATTGCTCTGCACAAAATGGTTGTTAGATTAGCCTATGTACCAACAGTCACTGGCCTTCCAAGTCATTGCATGTGAAATAATAGGAGATGTTTCTCGTGTAGCACAGCATGCATGCAAATATTTGAAGTCTTTCAAATTATGCATTTACTCAGCATGCATTACATTTGGAAAATTGGCCAATTTTCATAATAATAAATAAGTTATGAGTATATAAAATTCAAAAACAATTTTGTCCCATCTGCCTTCAGCAGTCTGACAGTTTCATACATAAATATTGAAAGAAACCTTGAAAGATGTTGATGGCTCATAGTAAACCCACAGCATAACAGTAGTTCATTGTAAATGAGAAGTGACTGCAGTTAAAAATCTTAAAGTCAACCGATCAGTTGTTAAACCATTGCAAAATTCCGTGAATTGCATTGTAGCTGAACCAATATACCTCCATTAAGAAACCAGCAAGTCTTAAATGCGCTAGATGTCACACTGGAAAGTGCTTTTTTTGGAAAATCTACTATAAAAACTTGCTTATCTCAATGGCTGCAAATATAGATTCTGTTCACTACATCTTTATTCATGCCTTTAATCTCTATCCCATCCTGCTTACTCAACCAACCATTGCCAGTTTGGACTTTGCCAGCAGACCAATAATCATTGTCCCCTCTACATTTCACTATACATGTTTATTTAAATAAGAACAAGCCCCTTGCCATCTATTAACTTTTTGTGGGTAATTGATTTTGTTATGTCCAACATAAGCATGAAGATGCTAAAACATGTTTAAAGTGGACAAAACAATTTTTAAGACAACACACGTAACTTCAGACAGACTCAAAGCTCATCCAGATACTGAAGTAAAACGTGGACAATCTGCTTATGAATTCAAAAGTTTCTCTGCTGAGGATGACCCATCAAGAGAAAAGGTCTGTCACATGTTAGTCAATTCATTTTTCTCCTTCACCTTTGTCACGGAGATCTCAAAACTCAATATCTTTACATGAAAGGCATTCAATGGGTATTTTGAATTGAATCTGTCACTCAAGTCAGCAGACCCTGGCTGTCTCAAAGATCTTAAAGGATGGAAGGCCACAACACAGGATGGGTATCAATCATCACCACTGTATTTGGGAAAGCACGTTGGACTATAAATCATATAATTAAGGCTGCCATTCTCGTATGTGGTTTTAAAAATTACAGCAGAAGCCTGTTGGATCAGAAAATATAAACCAAATTCAAGTCCGAATCCAAGTTCCTGCGAGTTGTCAGATTATGGATGAGAGACAGTTTCCTGCAACTAACAATGAACAAACTAAAGGCATTATTTTTTGACTCCACCAAATCCTTACCGTTCTCACCATAGTCATTTCCCTCTCCTATCACTGTCTCCATTTGAATCAGATTGTCTGTTTCCTCAACGTCCAGTTTGAGCCCAAAGCTGAGAATCTGGGCCAAAAAGCTCTTTATCAGAAAGAATACCTACCTTCATAACAATGCCAATGCCCTTAATTCCATCTACCTGCTAAAAATCCTTTCAATGCCTATTCCAAGGAAGTGGAGATGCCAATGTTGGTCTGGAGTGGACAAAGTTAAAAATCTCACAATGCTAGGTTATAGTCCAACAGGTTTATTTGGAAGTACTAGCTTTTGGAGCGTTGCTCATTCATCAGGCAGCTGTGGAGTAGGATCATAAGACACAGATTTTATAGCAAAAGATCATAATGTCATGCAACTGAAATTATATTTTGAACAAACCCAGAATGCTATTAAGTCTTTCATCTTTTAGAATGGGTTGTAGGATTTGGTTCATTAATGTGTAAATCCCAAAACCGCTTTTAAATCACATTCTCAAGATAACTTAAGGTTTTATTCAAAAAAAAGTGACATCTCAGCTCAGACATTGCAGTAAAGGTGTGAGGTTAAAGTCTGTCTGTATCCCAAACTTGAGTCAGACTGGTTCTATTTCCAAAGTGGTATTTATAAAATGTTAGCTGAAAATGTGTTGCTGGAAAAGCGCAGCAGGTCAGGCAGCAACCAAGGAGCAGGAGAATCTATGTTTCGGGCATGAGCCCTTCTTCAGGAATGAGGAAAGTGTGTCCAGCAGGCTAAGATAAAAGGTAGGGAGGAGGGACTTGGGGGAGGGGCATTGGAAATGCGATAGGTGGAAGGAGGTCAAGGTGAGGGTGATAGGCCGGAG
>NC_057737.1:17536248-17589708 GCF_004010195.1 Chiloscyllium plagiosum | reverse complement strand
GGCCTTGGAGGGAAGTGAGGGGGGAGGTGTGGGCGCAAGTTTGTACTTCTTGCGGTTGCAGGGGAAGGTGCCGGGAGTGGAGGTTGGGTTGGTGGGGTGTGTGGACCTGACGAGGGAGTCGCGGAGGGAGTGGTCTTTCTGGAACGCTGATAGGGGTGGGGAGGGAAATATATCCTTGGTGTTGGGGTCTGTTTGGAGGTGGCAGAAAAGACGAAGGATGATACGATGTATCTGGAGGTTGGTGGAGTGGTAGGTGAGGACCAGTGGGGTTCTGTCCTGGTGGCGATTGGAGGGGCGGGGTTCAAGGGCAGAGGAGCGGGAAGTGGAGGAGATGCGGTGGAGAGCATCGTCAACTACGTCTGAGGGGAAATTGCGGTCTTTGAAGAAGGAGACCATCTGGGTTGTTCGGTATTGGAATTGGTCCTCCTGGGAGCAGATGTAGCGGAGGCGAAGGAATTGGGAATATGGGATGGCGTTTTTACAGAGGGTAGGGTGGGAGGAGGTGTAATCTAGGTAGCTGTGGGAGTCGGTCGGTTTATAGTAAATGTCCATGTTGAGTCGGTCACCTGAGATAGAAATGGAGAGGTCTAGGATGGGGAGGGAGGGGTCTGAGATGGTCTAGGTGAATATGAGGTCGGGGTGGAAGGTGTTCGTAAAGTGGATGAACTGTTCAACCTCCTCATGGGAGCACGAAGCAGCGCCGATACAGTCATCGATGTAGCGGAGGAAAAAGTGGGGTGGTGCCAGTGTAGCTACAGAAGATGGACTGTTCCACATATCCGACGAAGAGGCAGGCATAGCTGGGGCCCATACAGGTGCCCATGGCTACTCCTTTGGGTTGGAGGAAGTGAGAGGATTGGAAAGAGAAGTTATTCAGAGTGAGGACCAGTTCAGTCAGTTGAAGGAGGGTGTCAGTGGAAGGGTACTGGTTGGTTCGGCGGGAAAGGAAGAAGCGAAGGACTTTGACGCCTTCGTGATGGGGGATGGAGGTGTATAGGGACTGGATGTCCATGGTGAAGATAAGGCGTTGGGGGACCAGGGAAGCGAAAATCATGGAGGAGGTGGAGGGCGTGGGTGGTGTCCCGAACAGACGTGGGGAGTTCTTGGACTAAGGGGGACAGACCCCACCACCAGGGATATATTTCCCTCCCCTCCCCGATCAGTGTTCCAGAAAGACCACTCCCTCCACGACTCCCTCGTCAGATCCACACACCCCCACCAACCCAACCTCCACTCCCAGCACCTTCCCTTGCAACTGCAAGAAATGCAATACTTTCGCCCACACCTCCCCCCTCACTTCCCTCCAAGTCCCCAAGGGATCCTTCCATATCCATCACAAATTCATGAATGCAGATTTCTCCAGCTTCCTCAATTCCCCTCCCCCCACCTTATCTCAGTCCCAACCCTCAGACTCAGTACTGCCTTCTTGACCTACAATCTTCTTCCCGAACTCTCTGCCCCAACCCCCTCTCCAGCCTATTACCCTCACCTTAACCTCCTTCCACCTATCGCATTCCCAACGCCCCTCCCCCAAGTCCCTCCTCCCTACCTTTTATCTTAGCCTGCTTGGCACACCTTCCTCATTCCTGAAGAAGGGCTTATGCCCGAAACATCGATTCTCCTGCTCCTTGGATGCTGTCTGACCTGCTGCGCTTTTCCAGCAACACATTTTTCAGCTCTGATCTCCAGCATCTGCAGTCCTCACTTCCTTTGTTCAGTCTCACCAATGTACCATGCCTCAGGGTGTCCTTGCCTGCAGTGTATGAGATAGACAAAGTTGGCCGAGACACATGAGTACATGGGTGGTGCGCCCACGTATAATGGTAGTATCTATGTTGCCACGCTGACACGTCTTGTGGTGGTTGCCTTGTCAGGGTTGTACGGTGTTGTGGTCGATGTTGGCCTGAGGCTGGGCAGTTTGCTGTGAACAATTGTCTGTTTAAGGTTTGGTGGTTGTTTAAAGGCGAGAAGTGGAGGCATAGGGAAGGTCTTGGCAATGAGCTCATCCTCATTGATAATGTGCTGCTGTATTGATGCAGGACAACATCGACCACAGCATTGTTATGGCAACCACTGCAAGACATGTCAGAGTTTCGACACAGATATCACCATTACACATGGGCACACCACCCACCGTGTACACGGCAGGTACTCATGTGACTCGGCCAACGTGTCTATCTCATACGCTGCAGGCAAGGATGCATCGAGGCACAGTACATTGGTGAGACCAAGCAGATGCTTCAACAATGGATGAATGGACACGCAACAATCACCAGAACAGGGATGTTTCCTCCCAGTCGGGGAACACTTCAGCGGTCAGGGACACTTGGCCTCGGATCTTCGGGTGACCATCCTCCAAGACAGACTGTGGGATCCACAACAACACAGAGTGGCCAAGCAGAGGCTAATAGCCAAGTTCGGTTCCCATGAGGATGGCCTCAACTGGGACCTTGGGTTCATGTCATACTACAGGTGACCCCACTACACTATACACACTCTCTCACATGTACATACACTTTCATACTCACATACTCTCGCAGACCCTCTCTCAGACACACACACACACACACACACACACATACACCCCCTACACTCACACCTTTCACACACCCTCTCACAAGCTGGTACAGAGTCACACTCACACACAAACTCTTATCAAGTATGCGCAAATGCAAACACACACTGTCTCACGCGAAATAACACTCTCTCTCTCATTCACAC
Source organism: Chiloscyllium plagiosum (assembly GCF_004010195.1). Classification (NCBI taxonomy): domain Eukaryota; kingdom Metazoa; phylum Chordata; class Chondrichthyes; order Orectolobiformes; family Hemiscylliidae; genus Chiloscyllium; species Chiloscyllium plagiosum. Next base: position 17,586,987 of record NC_057737.1, on the reverse strand, counting down.
ACTCACACATATAAGTTATGAGGTGAATTTGCATTTCAGAATTGTATTTGCAGATACATTCTATGTTGCTCATAAAGCACGCATCCTGCAGGCAGTCGATCCATATAACATTTAATAAATTTCTACTTTGGAAATAGAACTAGTCTGACTCAAGATTGGGAAACAGACAGACTCTAACCTCACACCTTTCATGCATTGTCTGAGCTGAGATGTCATCTTTTTTTATAAACCCTTAAGTTATCTCGAGAATGTTACTACAAGGAAGTTCTGGGATTTATGTATTAATGAACTGAAACCTACAACCCTTTCTAAAAGATGAAAGACTTAACAACAATTTAGGTTTGTTCAATATATCACTTCAGTTGCATGACACTGTAATCTTTTGCTATAAATTCTGTGTCTCATGATCCTGCTCCACAACTACCTGATGAAGGAGCAGCGCTCTGAAAGCTAGTACTTCCAATCAGATCAGTTGGACTATAACCTGGTGTTGTGTGATTTTTAACTTATTCCAAATATCTCCTTGCTGGGCACATAATCTGAAGCCCTCCATAAACGTTAGTTATATTTTATTTTATCATAGTATGTGGACATTGATGGCTAAGCCAGAAATTTATTGCCCATCCTGAATTGCTCTGAAGATAGGGGAAGCTACCTTCTTGAGCTGCTACAGTCCTTGAGCTGTAGGGAGAGCCACAGTACTGTTAGAAAAGGAAAGCTAAGATTTAGACCCAGCAACTTGGTGGTGTTCTCATGCATCTGTTCCTCTTGTCATTCTAGGGAATAGAATTTGTGGGTGTTATAGATGCTGTCAGAGGAGCCTTCAGTGCATCTTGTAGATGGTATACCCTGCTGCCATTGTACGTTAATGGTCAAGGGAGTGTAGGTGGTGGATAGTGTGCCAGCCAAGAGAGATGCTTTGTCCTCGATGGTCCCAAGCTCCTTGAGTGTTCTTGGAGCTGCACTCATTCAGGCAAGTGGAGAATATTCCATCATATTCTTGACTTGTGCCTTGAAAATGGTGGACAGGCTTTGGGGTGTGAGTTACTCGCCACAGAATTCCTAGCCTTTATCCTACTGTTGTGGCCACAAAGCTCAGTTTATCCCAAACTCTGCTGCTGCTGCCTTTCCGTGCACCAGGTTCCACTCACCATTCGCTCTGTCTGTGCTGGCCCATTGGTTCTTGGTGTCTTTAAAGCATCATTTGAGATTTTTAGCTGCATGTTTAAAATCATGGTCTCATTCTTCCTAACTTTGTTAACATCCTCCAATATTACATTTGCCCATTAAGATTCTCCATACGTCCAAATGGCCTTTAGAAATTCTCCTTCACCCCCACCTTTGCTGGCTGTCTCCTCAGTTTTGGGTTCTGGAATGCTCTCATTAAATTTCTCTGCCTCTCCAATTCCTTTAGGATGGACGTCCTTGATCAAACTTTTGGCCACCTCATCTAATCTTCTCCTCATTGGATCAGTATCCGTTGCCTTTTAGATTACACCTCTGTGAAATATCATAGAGTCAGATATGCTGACCAGATATCCCAACACAATCTGGTCCCCCCTGCCAGCACCCGACCCATGTCCCTCCAAACCCTTCCTATTCATATACCCATCCAGGTGCCTTTTAAATGTTGCAATTGTACTAGCCTCCACCACATCCTCTAGCAGCCCATTCCACACACGCACTACCTTCTCGTGAAAACATTGCCGCTTAGGTCTCTTTTATATCTTTCCCCTCTCACCCTAAACCTATGCGCTCTAGTTCTGGATTTCCCCCCCACTCCAGGGAAAAGACCTTGTCTATTTATACTATCCATGCCCCTCACGATTTTATAAACCTCTATGAGGTCACCCCTCAGCCTCCAATACTCCAGGGAAAACAGCCCCAGCCTGTTCAGCCTCTCCCTATAGCTCCAATCCTCCAACCTTGGCAACATGCTTGTCAATCTTTTCTGACTTGACTGGTTCCCAAATGGGTTATCCTATGATCAGGAAAATTCTTTCTCCAATCTGTGGAGTTTAGAACAATGAGGTAACTTCATTGAAACATAAGATATTCTGAAGGGGCTTTACAGAACAGACAATGAGAAAATATGTTGAATGGCTAGTGAGTCAAAAACACTAGGCAGAGTTTCAGGGTAAAGAGCTGGCGATTTACAACTGAGAAGGATTTTTTTTCCATTCAGAGAGTTGGCAAGCTTTGGAATTCTCTTAATCAGAAGCCTGTGGATTCTCCAGGGTTAAGTATATTTAAGGCAGAGATAGATTGAGTTTTAGTTCTCGAGGCATTGAGGGATATGGAGAGATAAGGCACAAAATCAGCTATAACCCTGGAGTAGGCTTGAGAGGTCTTTAGTCTACTTCTGCTCTTAAGCTAGGTTTCACTTCCTGTTGAAGTTCAAACATGTTTAGTAATTACTTGTTTAAGTGAGGTAGGACAACCAAGCACCAAGGGTTTGATGCCTTCTGGACAGAGGAGGAATATTGACGAAGGCCTCATCTCACTAAAGTGCTCAACTTCAAACAGGTATTGTTTAAGACCATAAGATGTTGGAGTAGAATTAGGCCATTCGCCCATTGAATTTGCTCCACCATGCAATAAGATCTTGGCTGCTCTGATAATCCTCAACTCCATTTTCCTGCATTTTCCCAGACACCTTGATTCCTTTACTGATTAAAACTCTGTCACTCAGTCTTGGATCAAATTATTGACCCAACCTTGAAAGTTCTCTGGGGTAAAGAATTCCACAGATTCATTACCCTGAGACAGAAGAAATTCCTATGCCTTATAAGAGTGGCCCCTTATCCTGAAATAATGTCCCCGCTCCTATGCTCACCTCTGAGGGGCATCATCCTCTCGACATCTATCCTGTCAAGTTCCGTAAGAATCATCTGTATTTTAATAAGGTCACCTATCAATCTTCTAAACTTCAATGCATATACACCCAATATCCTCAACCTGCCCTTACAAGAAAATCTCCCCGTCCTTGGGATCAATCTAACTCAGAGAAGGTTGTGGGCGGCACGGTGTCACAGTGGTTAGCACTGCTGCTTCACAGCACCAGAAACCTGGGTTCAATTCCCGCCTCAGGCGACTGACTGTGTGGAGTTTGCACGTTCTCCCCGTGTCTGCGTGGGTTTCCTCCGGGTGCTCCGGTTTCCTCCCACAGTCCAAAGATGTGCAGGTTAGGTGAATTGACCATGCTAAATTGCCCGTAGTGTTAGGTAAGGGGTAAATGTAGGGGTATGGGTGGGTTGCGCTTCGGCGGGGCGGTGTGGACTTGTTGGGCCGAAGGGCCTGTTTCCACACTGTAAGTAATCTAATCTAATCTAAAAAAGGTTCATTGCCTCCACTGCCACTATATCATTCCTTTAGACCGCTTTGGGAAAATGTTCTAAATTAAATTAGACAAGCTATAACATGCAAACCTTTGATATTCTGGCAGATTTCTTAATTCGTCAGAATGAAGAGACATTTCCCTGCATTGACATCTGTGACAATACACCATCAGTTGCCATGATGATTAAGTGATATGTTCGAAGCTGCATTGCCATGGCATATGCAGGATACCATTGGAGAAGCCCAATATTGCAACATCCAATACAACTACCCACTAAACCATTGTGAGAGCTGAAAGAATATTCTAAGTTGCCATGGTTTGTAATCACAGTAGCACAAGAGCAGCCTCATGGTCCTGTTAGCGCACTTAGCCACTATATTTCATGGCTCTCTTGCATTAATCTGTATCCTATTTGTTGGTAAACACCTGTCCAGTTACTTCACGAAGCCTATAATGTTTCTTGTTCCATCATTCATGTTGGAAATCTGTTCCACATACACACCATCCTTTTAATTAAAGATAAGAATTTCTCCTGAACTATGTGCTGGCTCTGGATCTATACAATGATAGAAATGATGGCAAGCCTATTGTATCATTCACTGAATTGGAAAGGCAGTAGGAGAGATCTGCAGTGGACAGATATTAAACTATACAGACAGATCGATGATTATGTTTGAGTATTTCTGAGCATCCCGACTAAGACCAGCAACACACTCATCCTATGAAAGAGTTTTCCTTTTTAAAAAACCCAACGGTCTAAGCTCAGATTAGAGAACAGAGCTTAACCACAAATTGATTTAAGGCCACTTTTGTGTAATCTTTGAAAATGCTCCCCATTTGTTTTAATGTAGTATTTACAATATGTAACTTCATGTGTGAACCGTGATTTTCATGCTCATTCCCTGTAGCTTAAAACAAATTCTCAATTTGAGACAGAGGCAGGCATTAACACAGAACAATTTACCAAGGTAGTGAAGGAAAAAAAAAACTGAGAACTGAAGCAATTTACATAGCAAGAGCAAGATAATTGAATATTTATATTTTTTATTATTCTTGCCCCTGAGTATTCAGTCTTTGGAGTAGGACTTAAAAATACTACCTGCTAACTCAGATGTGAGTTCCATAATTAACTCTAAGATCAGCCGAGAAGTAACTGATCAGGACAATATCTGAGAAAGCTCATAAATTATAAACTACAAAATACCGGTATTCCCTTCTAGTTGACGTTTTGGATCTAATCAAGTTGGCAGTGGGCATTGGGGGAGAGGTGGAGGGGTTGTTGGTGAGGAAGGAGGCTTTAATAAGAGCAGAACTTCAACAATGAAAGACCAACAATTCAGTCACTATCTAGCTTTATTTCAAAAGAGCATTTTATGCATCATCACATTCTGCAGCGTGTCATAAAAACACAGTGCTCCAGAAAATTATTCTGTGATGTACCCTTTCCATTTGAAAATTGTCAATCTTTGGAGTTGATTTCAGTGTGCTGTACTTCAGAATATAGCAATCTATGAAACATGTGCAACTGTTCTGTCTGACAGAACAATATATTCCCAGATGAGATAACATGAGCTAAACAGTAATATTTTACTTACATCTTGTCATCAAAGTAATGATTTTATAATGAACTCTGTAATTTGCTATTTGCTTTGCTTTATGCTCTGTTTCCAACCTCAAATTTGCATGCATTTCACCGATAGGTGCTGATTTTATTTTGTTAAATTTACCCTAAATTACAACCATGATTACACAAAAGTATTTAATCGGCTGTAAAACACTTCAGGGTATCCAGAGGACATGGAAGGTTTTATATAAACGTTAAGCTATCTTTATTAATTAAAGCAGTATTGTTTTCCAATCCAGTCCACAGGTAGTAAATATGATATATAGAAAGCGTGACAAACACAGGTAACTGGACAAGTCAATGGGAGAAGTTCCCATTTTAGAAGGATAGCAAAATAATTAAGGAAGAAGACTGGAACACAACAAAAATAAAGTTAACATGCTTCCATTGTAATAAGACTGGACCATACCAAAGCCAATCACTGGAAGTTAAATGCGAGACTAATTGTAGTAATAAGAATGTCTAGGGAATCTTCAGAAAATGAGGCAGCCGGAAAGGATATAGGTATTAAAACTGTAGTAGTGGTACAAAGAGAACGATTCCTTGGAATGTACAAGACCGGAAGGTGGCTCAGGAAGTCATGAGGATTACTTTTGAATATTGAGAAGGAGATTTAGATCGCTGGAGGTTCTGAGAATTTTATCTCAAAAAGAGAAGCATTTCCTTCTGCATCTAATCAAGAGGGAAAAACAATAAAGATATTGCTGGAGCAAGTCAATCAGTGATGTTAGCTGATGATACTACTTGTCTTTAAGAGGGGCTAATGAACAAGAAAATATTACCATATATACTCAAGTAATAGTCAAATTTTTAAACTACATTTTAAGGTTAAAGTTATGGGGTCAACTGTTGCATGGATACTAATTTTGAGGAGCCGAAGTTCATGGCCATCAAAATTCAATTAGTACCATTAGCAGAAACCCAACTGATCTCTAAACTAATGAAGGGGAAAAAAGATGAATTATGGTAATTCTGAAAACCTGGAGGGGAACTCAACCAGCTAGCGGACTGGAAGATCAGGAGCGGTGCAGAACAACTAGCAGATTGGAAAGCTGGAGTGGGGTGTGACGGCTGGCACACTGACACATATTTGTTGACCTGTTATCTGTGAAGAACTAGGGTCAACTTTCACACAAGATTTATGGAAAATTCCAGATTATTTGGCCAAAAATAGGGGGTCAACTTTTACATTAGATCAACTATTACTCAAGTATATACAGTAATTTTTGGAGATAAAGAAGGCTTAATTTCCAGTCTCATTTTGCAGTGTTGGATTAAAGAGTAAGTTAGTAAATGGAATAGTTATATTGGGAGGAGTAAAACAAATTCCTGCAGAAGAATTTGACTTTATTTTGGAAAAGGAACTGACAGTTTCAAGAATATTGATCTCGCCAGTGGAGGTAAAACAAACTGAAACGTTACAGGAGGAACATCCTAGATTATTTCTTAAGTGTGACTAGATTTCAGGTTCACAAAATTATATAGGAAGAAAATTTAAACTGGGGAAAAGATTTAGAAACCTCAGATTATCAAATTAATTTGGAATTGTCAAATGAATTTGGAATTATAAACAGTTATATCCAATACTGTACTGAGAAGGTGAAACAGAAACAATACTTGAGTGTTAATATTTGCAAGGCAAAAAACAAATGAGGAAATGGAGACCACCTCAAATACCAGTCAATGTGGCGGTAGTTCCATTTGAGTGATTAATGGAATTTTACAAGTGGCTTGATAGGTCACTTAGGTATTAGGAAAACATGGGCTAAAATATTCAAATTTTGTTGGTCAGGGTTACATAAAGATGTGATCAAATTTTGATAAACATGCCATCTCTGGCAGGCAGTGGGGAAACCCTGACTCTGAATTACATCTGTGTCTTTAATTCTGAGACCAGCTTATGAAAAAACATTTAGCAGTGTCTTCATGCATATTGTAGGACCACTATCTAAAACCAGGAATGGGAATCAATATCTTTTAATGATTATGGATGTTTCTACAAGATTTCCTAAAACAGTGCCTTTAGAAACAATTAGTGCAATCATGATAGTAGAAAGGTTAGCTCAATGTTTTTTTAAAGATATGGAGTACAAAAAAATTAAGATTTAAACTTTATGTCCCAAATATTCAAAGAACTAAAGAATAATTTTAGAATAAAATAGTTTACATCTTTTGCTTATCACCCACAATCTCAAGATGTTTTGAAAAGACCATGATTAAAGCTTTTTGTCAATAATGTCCTAGTGACTAGGATATAGGAATTTCTTTGTGACTGTTTACCATTAGGGATGCCCCCAATAACTCCACAATGGCTTCTTTGTATTCAATGGATTCTTTTGAATCCTGAGAGTTGGGCTATCAACCATACAGGTGGAGGCTGTTTCACTACAAAATGGCAAGATGGGGATCAAATGGCCTATTCATGATTTTTTCAAAGAAACTGACCACATACAAAAAATAGTCAATGATATAGAAAGTCAAATTGAATCTTGTATTGCTGTATATCATTTTGAAATATACATTACCAACACTGTGGAAGATACTGTTATTTATATGGCTCATAATGTTTGGATTTACTTGGAAAGATTTTGGGACAAAAATTTACAGTTGTTTCATTGGAGCTTAATTCTTCAACTACATAATTTGAAAGCTATTCATCTGTTGAAAGAAAATGAATATTATTGCAGACAATTTATCGAGAGCAAATATGCAGGACACTGAGTGCAGTGGTGTCCATGGACTTATGTAAAATATGGTTGCTGAGTAACTCATTGTTTGTTTAATAACAATATGTCACTACTGTTTGTGTGACACAGAAATAGTATTAAGATAGTGATATTTGGGCACAAAAATGTCTCTTAAAGATACATTTTCACTTTTGGGGAGAGTTATGATGTAAAGTGTGTAATTTATATATTTATGAATATAATTTATTTTAGAGTTTGGATTTTGAACTAGTGGCATGTGGGTTTTGTTCTGTGTGTATAAAGGGGTTTAATTGTTAACTTGTCAATATTTCCAAAGCCGCAATTTTCTTTCAACCAGCATGAGAGAGAGAATTTCTTGTGTGAAAATGGATATTTGTATAATAGTGACAGTTTTATGAGTGGACAGAGTAAACAATGAGGAGCATTAGCTTGCTTTCAGTTCAGGATTTTTTTTGCTTTGGTGAAAACACATAGTTTGGAAATTTTTGTTTCAGTTCACGAGTTCCTGGTGGAAGTTAGATTAAATACTTTCTCCAAGAGAAAGCAGTTTTCCCTAAGAAAAATTAGGTAATACATTACTTCAGTGGAAGGATTTTATTTTGAAAGTTCCAGACCAGAAGTGTTTGTCTCAGCTTTAACCCTTAGTTGTATCATTTTCAAAATCTGACATTGAGCTATTTGTACAAAAGTCCAAAATATTGATGTAAATTATGAGTGATATTGATTCCAACATAATGTTTGTGGAGATGTATTCTCTATGTTCCTCTAATCTGAATAATTACCCTTTAATCTAAATTTCAACAATTTTTTTTAACTAATTTGCTCTCTATTCATTCTCTGACTCAACATATTCCTAACATCTGTCCAGGACTTACCCAGTGCAAGACCTTTTGCACATAAGTTACCGTGAAGCAACTTGGGGTATTTTGCTGTGTCAAAGGCACTACATAAATGCAAGTTGTTTTCTCTGAGCTGGGTAAATATCACCACAATGCTGAGATTCAATTTAACTCCTCTGTCTGATAACTTGAAACTGAGATCATAATTCTGGGTTTGTCTCATGGTAAGAACAGAGCAGGGTTTCGTGTAGAACGTTACAATGTTTAGTAAAAAGGAGTAGCGCCCCTGTTATGGATTTGTCATATTATACCAGAGCATGTAACAGGAAATTGCAGTGTATTTATTAGCAATTACAGACAATAATAGAGGCTTTCAGCTTACTTCTGTGTTTTTGTGGTGAGCTCCATGGAACGTCCAATATCGCGACTTCCCAGGTCAAAGCTCGAGTTGAAGTACTCCTCTGGAGTAATGGATGTTGGATTGGTATTGCTGAATGTCTGAGTAATGAATGCCTGGATTACAAAATGATGACAAACTACATTACACAAGTTCGAGCACATATTACAAACGTTTGGATTCAACACAATGAACCAGTAGCTCAACATAACTCAGTCTTATTGAATCAATCTGCAAACCAATTCAATCAAAGCATTAGGTTACTGATTGCAGTTTTCAATGGAAAGTGAGAGAACTAGGGATGTAACCACAAAAATGACAAGGAAAGTCTCAAATAAAATAAACTCCTGTGACTTATTCAATAACTGTAAACTTGGACTGAAAGGCACAACATAACTCTCAAAGCTTTACTGAAGATCCTTGAAACTCCTAAAATAGAAACTAAATGAATGACTATGAGCAAAGGGCCTTCTCGTGGAGGCTGAAGTGCAGGCAGATTAAAGCACAAGTGAGGGTTTGAGTCACAGAAACTTTGCTGGTTGATTGGTTACAGCTTTCCACAAATGCTAACAGTTTGCTCAATTGGGTCCATAGTCAATAAAGTTTTCACAGGGGTTTTCCCAACACTTAGCACAGATGGCCAACAGAAACTTTGGAGCAACATCGCGCTTGGCTGCTTATGCTGATAGTATGACCATGAGAACCTGTACAGGACTCCTTTCCCTTTCCAGCTATCCTTGTCCTAGCTGTAGAGTCATACAACACGGAAACAGACCCTTCGGTCCAATCAGTCCATGTTGACCATAATCCTGAACTAAACTAGTCCCACCTGCCTACATTTGTCCCATTTCCTTCCAAACATTTTTCATTCGTGTACTTCTCCAAATATCTTTTAAATGTTGTAACTGCACCTGCATCCACCACTTCCTCTGGAAGTTCACTCCACACGCGAACCACTCCGTGAAAAAATGTTGCCCCTCATGTCTTTTCTATATCTTTCTCATCTCACCTTAAAAGTATGCCCCATAGTCTTGAAATCCCTCACCCTAGGGAAAAGATCCCTCCCATTCATGTGTAGCTCTCGTGATTTTATAAACCTCTATAAGGTCACCCCTTCAACTTCCTAAGCTCCAGTGAAAAATGTTCCAGCCTCTCCTTATAACTCAAGTCTTTCACTCCAGCAACATCCTGGTATATCTTTTATGAACCCTCTCCAGCTTCATAATATCTTTCCTATAACAGGGAGACCATAAATAAATGGATATAAATTGGTAAATTTATAAATTTACCTCCTGTAACTGGTACAGTTCTTTAATACAATGCACAGCAAAATGCAAACCCAACCTCAGCACCTTTGAATCACCATTTAATTTGCAAAGTCTTCTCTCCTGGTCTTTCAAACATGGGCAGGGTCCTGCACTATCCAAAGTCAATGAGGTTCCTTATTGTAAAAATAACATTTTTCCAGCATTCATGTTTACTGTGCATGACAAATTAAGTAGCACTTCTTCCAAGGACATATTCCTGAAATACTGTATTTTAAGTGAAATTAGGTTTATAATATGCCACGACTGATTGGAGATTATGAGTCAAAGTTAATACCATGCCATCTATAAACTATAACAAACACTTTGGCTGAGGCAACAGAACATAAGTTTCAATACAAACCCCATTGTGTGGTCCAACATGTTGTTCTGCAATTCCCAGGAAAGACTGGAGAGGTGTTTTACTGCCTGCAAAAGACAAGAGGTGTTCTTTTACTACAGTGTTTGCTCCATGACAGAAATGTTTACAATGATTGATCTCTGCATTCAGCATGCAAACCTGCTGAGTACCAACCGTTCGAATTTATTGTATTCTTTTGAGAGTCAAGACTTTGAATGAGACTTTATTCTTAAAGAAAACATAAAAAGGATCAATGAGGAATTCTGTTTTCACTTCATTCAGACTGAAGCTGTCATTGAGAAATGTGTGCTGATTGTTTTGATTCTTTGTCTTAAATCTTTGGTTTTTGGTTGTCTATTAATTCAGCTCTCATACTCAACTGGTATATGAGCTATTTGTTTTATCATCATAATCCCCACTTTAAATAGTTTGTCACCAATCTCCACCATTTGGGGTGCTCTAAGTGCAATGACTTGAACTGCACATGAACGTAGGGCTGAATCTTACATCTTTTAGGCTAAGTGCAGGCTGCATTGAGCTTTTTTGTTTGAAAGATTTATTGCTGCAAAGCCCAGTGAGCTTTCTCACCTTATCTTACCAAACTCATTAACTACCTACCCCACCCTAATAGCATTCCTTGCATCTGATTTCATGTGCTATTCCAGGAACAACTCACCATTGCTGGGATATCCCGGAATTAACCGCATCCCTTACATATTTTATCCCTTCATCATATTTAAAAGGTGGTTGTACACACGGACAAGTACTGTCAGTCTGGAGCTGCCCTGCACAGCTTCTGATATTTGCCCTCGATATAGCAAATAAAGGGAAATGGAAACCCTGCTTTGGAAATGGATCCTGCAGAGGGAGGCTGTCCTTGACCTTACTCTGCCAGGACCCCCTGAGCAAAGGCTATTTCCCTTGACTTGACTGAGATCTCCTGATAACTGTGAGGAGCTTCCTTCCATTGGGTCTGCATAAAACAACAAGACAAAAGAAATACGAACCGCCAATGGAGAGGCAAAATGCAAAAAGGTAAGACGGGGATACTGTAAACATGATAGAAGTGCTCAGAGGGAATGAGCACTAAGATAATGAGCAAAGAGTACAGCCTGAGTTGCATTTGGTCCCTGAGCACACCATGTCCTTAGTGCAGCATTACAATGAGAGTTACTGGCCCAGCCCAAGATGGCAGTATTGAAGTGCAGAAGTAAATTGACCAGAGATGTGCCATGAGGACTATTAGAGGCTGGCCCATATCAGATACCCATAGATATAGGGTGTGTGTGTGACAGGAGCCTGTGGAGTGTGCCCTGAAATGTTGGTGTCCACATGGATGTCAGTCAGAGCAAGCGCAAGGTAAATCTGCCAGGTACCCATTCTGAGCTCCATGCTGAGTGCTCTCGATGTCTAGCCTTCTTGGTGTGTTTGATAACCCCCCCTTTATTTAGTAATTCTGTTCTCCTGAGTGACAAACTCTCTGTGCTACTTGTTAAAAGCATAAAAGATTAAGTGAATTTAAAAAAAAAAATTCATTCACAGGATGAGGCCATCATTGGCTAGGTCAGCATGCATTGTCCCTCCCCAATTACCCAGAGAGAACTTAAAAGTCAACCACACTGCTGTGTGTCTGGAGTCCCATGCAGGCCGACCAGGTAAGGACAGCAGTTTCCTTCCCAAAAGGGACATTAGTGAACCAGGTGGGTTTCTTCCCCCCCAAAAATTGGCAATGGATTCATGGTCTTCATTAGCCTCTTAAATCCATATTTTCTTTTATTGAATTCAAGTTCTACCATCTGCCATGGCAGGCTATGAACCTGGGTCCCCAGAACATACCAGGGTTTCTGGATTAACAGGCCATTGCCTCCCCCTAATGCTCTTGATATTGAGATGGGCTTCATTGGGCTTCTCACCTGATCCTGCCACAAATCTCACAACAGTTCACGTTGCTCCAACCCTGTAAGATCCCACCTATAGTTTCCGATAATTCATGTGCAGCTAGTTTCAAGATCAATCCAATTGAGTAATCATTAAATATGAATTTGTGTTGATTTATACTGATTGCCCTATGGAACTATGAAGTGTCAAATTGCTTTTACATCATTAACATGCTTTCAGAAGTAATGTTAAGTTTTTATAGTCCCCTTTCACTTAGTTTATGGATATAAACTTGTTTACCTTGAATGAGTTTAACTGATAGAAGCCACCACCTTCCAAATATTATATCTGGTGAGAGATGGCAACAGAGGAAACCTCTTTAATCCCAGGGACTAAAGCTACAGTTGCAACAACTGTGTTATATTTATAAGTGCAGACTCAAACTGCATACAATCCCCTTCCAAGTGAGTGCTGAGATTTTGCAAACTTGTGAACAACTAACTGGACCAGAAAGCAATGCTATACAAAATACATTAGGTTGAGGATTAAAAGTGTGAAAAGGGAATGATGATAATAATAATAATAATGGGAATGGCTATAAATATGAACTGTAATTTTAAATTAATAGTCAAAGCTCTGAGTTGTCACAGATAAGGATCCAGGATTTGTTGATGTGAGGGCCAAGGTGAGCCAATGTAATTTAATCCCCATTTTAAAAATCATGCATTCTGTCGCTAGAAGAAAATACATTCATTTTATTGTAACTATAGATAAACATCAATTGCAATGTAAAGCAATTTGGGAATCAGTAAAGAAGGAGTGGTTAGGGCAAAGGACTTTGCAGTCGAGTCTGAGCAATATAAAAATAAAGAGCCACAGTGCCACCTTACTGTTTGGAGGTGTAATTAAATGTTAAGTTTATGTAGTTATTTTCCATTGTATAAGTTGACATTTCTACATCTGGAATGGAAGACAATAACTCACAGAGTGGCAAAGTAGCATGTGGATGTCAAGTTTTGTAGACAGGAAGGGCATTTTAAAAAAAACATTTTTCATAGGTTTATGATTATGATCTGATAGAGCAGAAACAAAGTAATTTTAAAATATTTGTGCCTTTAGTGTTTTCACTTTGTGGGGAGTCTGCATCCCCATTCAGAATAAAATCTTATTTTTTCCAGTCTGTAAAAGGTATTATCATTATCAATAGTAAGGTAAAGTCACATTTATTCTAAAGCTGCTCTCTCATTGGAGAGAGACAACTGGTGGTGGGATAACCTGAGGGACACCACTCCTCAGATGAAGAGTGAAGTTGAAAAAGTGGGACCCTTGTGGTAACCTCATCCCACTTGGGAATAGAACCCATGCTGTCAGCATTATTCATGCATTGCAACCTATTCAGCAAACCAATTGAGCTAACTGATTCTAATCAATAGTGTAACTCCATACCTCCCATTACTTTCTTCCCTACTTGAAGATTCATAGTTCAGCTGCATTATGGCTATGCCAGTGCAAGTTTGCTCTGGGATCAATCCTGGATAGCAAGAGAGGTACACACACCTACACACCTTTCTGGCAGGCAGCTCTGACGACATTTTCTCTCACAAGTTGAAGGTAATATTTATTTTACTAGCTGACACCATATCTGAGATTGCAGCATAGCAGACCAGAATCTGAATCTGAGACCTTGCTGGTATTTACGGTTCTGTTCTACACTGTCAACTGCAATGTGCAAAACTATTTCAAGATTTCAAGAGGATATCCTGTTTACATCCTTCTATTACCATGCAGAAATGCCTGGCCTTTCTTAGATACGGGAGGTGATAGAACAACTAAGCTGCTCTCTTAATGGCTTCATTTGAGTTGGGAGACCAACATGTGATATGGCAATGTTTCCACTCCAGTAGAACTCTGACAAAATTCATTGTAAAGTTCTACACCTAGAATTCCCACAGGATTTTGCCAGTGAGAGATCAGAAGAGTGACCATAGTACACTATAAATGGAAAATAGCAAGTGCACATGTTATTTTTCCAAGACGTTTGTTATTCTGTGCTGTGTAGTAGAGGATATAATGAGCCATTTGGAACTTCTTCCCATAATGTTGTACTGCAATTTAATTATACTGCAAAATTACACCACTTGGTTTTGTACACTTGCAAATTGGAGTGGACTAATTTGACTACTTACATTTCATTTGAATGCAGGTTCAGACATAACAATAAGCTCTTGATCGGGCACGTTTGCCTTCAACTTCCACAGCACGAGTACAGAATGCATTGCAGTATCAACACCTTCTGGTCATCAGAGGCAGTGATACTCTCTTGGAATTGAGATTTCAACTTTGATGCAAACTAGTGGCTGTAGAGTATGTGTAAACTTTGTGTTCCAAAGCATTTAATATTAGGTTCCCATTTTGGTGACAGTCTGATGCTTTGCCAGTCAATGGCACACATTTAGCATTGCTGACCTATATGGACCTCTCCCAACACTAGGAAAGGTCCTAGTTATACCAGTAACATCTCCAGATAGAAACAGAAAGCACTGCAGAAACTCAGCAGGTGTGGCAGCATCTGTGAGGAGAGAAACAGAGTTAACTGGATGTAAGTTTGCCCACTGAACTGGAAGGTTCATTTTCAGACGTTTCGTCACCTAGAATGGTGACGAAACATCTGAAAATAATCTGTGCAGCTCAGCGAGCAAACTTACATCCAGAACCTCAACCTGAGCTACAAATCTTCTCAAAACTCGCAAACAGAGTTAATGTTTTGAGTCCAACCTGACTCTTCTTCAGAACTAAAAAGAAAGGGGTTTCCAAAGATTCAAAATGTTAACTCTGTTTTTCTCTCCATAGGTTCTGCCAGCTCTGCTGAGTTTCTCCAGTATTATGTGTTTTTATTTCTGCTTCCAGCATCTGTAGTATTCTGTTTTTATTTGGTAAAGTCTCCAGATTTGTTTGCACCCGTAACATTGAAGTAACATATGCAACATGATGATAAATTTGAGCATAACAGAAAAAGAACACATATAGCTGAATCATTCCCAATGAAAGACAGTCAATAATGTAGAACAATATAATCAGTGTTGTCATTTTGTAGTCTGTAATGGACAGTAATGGCACTGAGGGACATTGCTAAATTATATTAAGCCTACTTTTGCTTCTAATCCATTATCTTTGCTTCTGTTTTCATTCAATATTGAACTGTTATCCGTTTAGGTGAAGTCTTACACTGAAACTTAATTCTTACACTGCCATCAGCTTCGGGGAATTCCAGATTCCTCCAGCTTATCAATTTTTTATAATGCTGAACAGAAACCTATGAAAGTACAGCGGAAACTCCATTATCCACCAGAGGAAGTGGATTATGGAAATTGGTGAATAATTGACAGTCTTCAAATCTGACCCCCTAACTGTGCAGCAATACCCTAGGCACAGGAATGAAGACGGGCATGATACAATTACCAATAAATGTAGGTTGATTCAGTAACAAAAGGAGATGAAATACAAATAACAAAAGGGGCTGAGCAACCTGGTGATATTTCACACTGGGCTTCTGTTTTATGAAAATTCTAGCAGACAATTGCTATGAAAGGCTAATAGGACTGTGGATAATGAAGGTTCCACTGTAGTAAGCTTACTCAGATGTCACTAAAATGAACACTTTGAAATTTTAGACAAATATAAAAACACTTTACTTCTGATCTTCTGGCTGCTCGATGGGATAACTCGTTGGTGGACCAACAGAGTGGACGCGGTTGAAACAGGTTTGTGTCGCCGGTGCCCTAGAGGTTGAAACAATTTGAAAAAAACACAATCTGGGGTTGAGAAATGCAAATGGGTGCTGTAACACCAGCTCTTTGCCCCCAGGTAGCAAATCCAAACAACATCAGCAAATTAAACAATTACGCTGCTGACTTTGAATACGCCCAGAACTGGCACGCCTTCCTCAATCGTGGCATTGCACAAAAATGTTTCTACTGCAAATAATCAGATTTGAGCCGAAAATTATTTAGCTCTGACATTAGACTTCTGGTACCTCATTAAGATCACCATGTACAGGAAGCCCAAGTCACACAAAGGTGAAGCTGCCCAGCCTTTACATAGAAACAAGAGCTGAAACCTATCATTATATTCCAATAGCTTTTCACTCCATATTAAATACTGCAACAAATTAACTCAAAACAGTATGCTTACATCAGAGTATTGATAAGCTTTTTAAAAAGCTCATTCGCAGTATTTGTGCCTCAGTTAATTAAATCACTGCTGAAGCAAGTGAATCTAAATTAAATCTTTAGCTGGATGCTCTTCATCTGGTGAAGATAACTGACACACGTTGGATTGGAAATACTCAGTGTTTCAAGATTGAACATGAAAATATTTTAATATTTAATATTATTATACAGTAAGAGAATGTATAATTTTCTTGATTCTATCACAGATGAATCAATTGATATTATTATTGGATCAAACAATAATACATACATGGCCACACATACTTAGCCCATAAACAGTTTCTGTGTTAACTTCCCATATATTGCATGGTTTAACATGGCTTGCTCCTTAACACTGCATAACACTACAAAATTCCTGGACTAGCCTTGGATGCCACAAACTATCTCATTATGTTCCTCTAGCTATCCCCAATGGTTGTTCACTCATTCTCACTCTTCAGTGACTTATGTCATGTGTATTTTTTTCTTACCATGAGCTCCTTACAAAGGTATATAATGTTGCCAGTAAAATGTCTGCTTAACATCTTGCATTTGAATTCTGTAGTTTTTAATCTTATCAAAAGCACCTAACCAGATTATGGTTTTGTCAGCATTTTTCAAGCACTGAATTATCATATTTTTAATGCTCTGCCTGTCACTGGAAACCTGCAGCTAATGATAAATGGGCAGTGCTATAATATACAGGAACGGAATTGGATCAGGTATAGAACTCTCACGTTGCTTCCATTTTTACAAGAGAGAGAGTCATGTACTCAGCAATGTGGCAAGAATATGGGGAGAGAACCTTATGAAATTAATACACCACTGACTCCAACAACGCTCCATGGACAGATGATATTGAGCAAATGTTCTGTTATTGATTTATTAATTCTTTTCAAAACTAACTTTACCGTCCTCCTATCACTCACTTTCAGAGCCTACCCCTGTTCTGGACTTATTCTGTTCCTATAGTCTGTAAGGAATAGATTGCCTGAGCCACTTGTCACTGTTCCTTTTCTCCAGTGTTAGTGTTAATGAGCTGTCACTGCATGACTTGCTTTCATATGCTCATCATAGGCCCAGTAATGCTCTCCTTCACTTACCCTTGCTTTTACTCTTGTTCTGGTCTGACAGGTGCTCCGTTCTTGTCCGAGTAACTAGTTCCACATTGGAAGCTCCATAAACCTATGAGGATGCATGAGAGTGTTTTATTTTCAAAGAAAATCATTGAAGTACAATGAGCCACTGAGTACAATTTAGACATAGAGATCAATAATTGGTGAGTATAATTTCCATCAATTAAAATAAAGATGTTAATCAAATATGTTAATTTCTAAGCTTAAAGTTCATTATCTGTTGTTTGGTGATAGAAATCTTTGTATTGGGAGCACTAAATCATAAATTTTATTCCCTGTTGTTTGCAGAACATGATAGGACATTGTTCAATGGTTAGTACATTCCATTACCTTGGACTCATATCCATTTATTATCTCAGTCTTCTCACTTCTCCAACCCAGGATTCCAGATTTATTTCTGAGAAAAGAAAATTAGAAAAGACAGTAGTACTGAAGTCATATTCAACACTGTTGTCGAATGCCTCAAAAACCGATAGACTGCTCAGTGAAATATGTCAGTTCAAGTCATGTTATTTGAGGCAATTAAAATTGGCAAACATCAAGATCACTCCAAGCAAAGGTTGGGGAAGAAAATAGAATTATGAACTGGCTTTGCATTTAGCTGATAGTTTAATTTTTGTATCACGTCACATCTAATTAATAAAGTCAGGTACATTTTTAAACTTTAATCATTATTTGAGTGAATGAATTGAAACATCAAGTGCCATTTGACTAACACCCCCTGTTATTATATTCTTAAATTGTCAGCCAATGGATCGTGAACAGTTAGTAAGATGCTAAGTATCCTTCTAGGAGGCCGTGACAATAGAACCTTTAGGAAATTCAGGATTGATTGGATGAAGATAATAATGCTGTATTAATTGTTTGACTGTTTCAATGCAATTTTTAATCTGTGCAACACTTAGTTTAATTTGACCAATTTAGCCAAATAACCAGTAAGATGGCCAGTGTAGGGAATTGTGAAAAATTCACACTGATGCCATAGATATTGTTTTCTCCAGGCATATTGTTGTGGTTGATAACTGAACTGTACTATATCAAGTATTATTGCTGCGCTAAAATAGACATCTTCCCGTTCGCAAGCACTTTGGGGGTGGTTCAGTGGTTAGCACTGCTGCCACACAGCATCTGAGTTCGATTCCAGCCTTGGATGACTGTTTGCGTAGAGTTTGTACATTCTCCCCAGGTTTACCCCCACAGTCCAAAGATAGGTAGATTGGTCATGATGAAGTGCCCATGGTGTCCAGAGATGTACAGCTGAGGTGAACTGGCCATGGGAAATGCAGGGTTACTGGGATGGGGTGGGATGCTCTTCGGAGAAGTAGTGTGGACTCAATGGGTCAAATGGCCTGCTTCAACACTTGTAGTGATTTTATGTTCTTTGTCTTTACAGCAGGTGTTTACATGCTGTAGTTGGAACCCAAATTCAGTCCTCTGGCCTGATTTTAACTCTGGTAATTGAATGTATTTACAGTGAGTTCAAACCTTACCCACATTTATTTCTAGACGTCCAGTGTTTTCCACATTGTTCTTTGAAATTTGATAGATACAAAAACCATTTTGTTTTACTTTGCATGAACTGAATTGCCAAGGAATGCCATGAACTTGGCCTAGTAATTAACCTTCACCATCAACATTCTGTTTAAAGAGTTTGTAATTAAATATTCACATGATGTTGTAAATAGGGTGGTCATTGGCTGCAGATAGCTTGCCTGAGTTCAGTAGATTCCATTACGAAAGGAATTGGACCACTGGAATGGCCTTATGTAGTTGAGATCAGTTAACTCTGTACAGACTAGGGAAAGAACCTTGTCAAATAATATAAGATCTACAAATGCTGGAGATCTGGATCAAAAGCAGACATTGCTGGTGAAACTCAGCAGCTTTGGCAGCATCTGTGAGAAGTAAGAAGACTTAATGTTTTGAGTGACTTTTCATCAGAATATTTCTGAGTTTCTCCAGCAATTTTTGTTTCAAAAAACCTGTTGAATCTAGCTCTGTAAATTTACCCACTTGGCCTCAGAAGGTACCAAAAAATAACATTAGGGCTATGATTTTAGTGCAATTCTGACTGTTTCAATTTACAATGTGGAGGTGCCGGTGTTGGACTGGGGTGGACAAGGTTAAAAATCACACAACACCAGGTTAGAGTCCAACAGGTTTATTTGGCAGTAGGATTGTACGGGTTGCACACAATCTACAGGCAGTCAATCCATGTAGCATTTTATAAATTTCTAGTTGGAAATAGAACCAGTTGGGCTCAAGTTTGGGATACAGACAGATTCTAACCTCACACCTTTAATGCATTCTCTCAGCTGAGATGTCACCTTTTTAAATAAAACCTTAAGTTATCTCGAGAATGTGACATGAAAGAAGTTCTGGGATTTACGTATTAATGAACTGAAACCTGCAACCCATTCTAAAAGATGAAAGACTTAATAGCAATCTAGGTTTGTTCAATATACGATTTCAGTTGCATGATGCTGTGATCTTTTGCTATAAATTCTGTGTCTTTTGATCCTATTCCACAGTTACCTGATGAAGGAGCAGTGCTCCAAAAGCCAGTACTTCCAAATAAACCTGTTGGATTATAACCTGGTTTTGTGTGACTTTTAACTTGGTTTAATTTACATCTTTCTGGAAGGTCACATTGAAGTTGTCTACAGTTTATGCAGCTTGAAAAAAATGAAACCAGACATGGGAATACACAAAGAGACTATACTTCAGGCAACAGCCTTTGGACAGAGAGAGAAAAAACTGCATTCATAACAGCAGAACTAGAAGGAATGCTCTCTTTCTATCTCTCTCAGCCTTTCAAAAACACAGTGATCAGGTATAAAACAATATATCGAAAATAAGTGCATTTTTGTTTAATACTCAAATAAAATACGCATTGAAGAATGTCTGTTCAGTCAAAAATATCAACATGCTAACACGACTGAATTAGATGACTGATTAAATTACTTTATACAGCACTATAGGAATGCTGACAGTAAATATGACAAAAATATGTGCGATAAACCTGATAGTTCAATTGTCGTCCTCTGTGTGGTTATTGTACAGAATTGGAAGTGGTAGTAACTAACAAGGATTGATGTGTACAAAAACGCTCATTGCAGAAATGTCTGCTTTAGAAGGGATTAGTTTGGAAATTAAGAAACTTACACCATTTAAGCAGAGGCTGGAAAATGGAACATTGTAATTCATTTGTAAGTAAATGACCATGTGATTAAATTCACCATTACACATCACTCTCGAAAACTTCACAGTCCACTATATTTTGTGCCACATGAGTTAGCCACTAGGTTGGCCATCAGCTGCTAATTTAATAAACATTTGTTGAATTGCTGACACTGGGAAGATAAGAAAGTGTATACCACAGGCCAAATGATACAACAAAGCAAAATGCCTGTGAGATCAAGACTTGGCTCTTTTAGCTTTCCGTCGTGCTTGAGGCAACTGGGAAAGAAGTGAAGAGGGTCAAGAGGGAGGCTGGGAAAGAGGTTGTACACATGTAATTTGTGTTCCTGCAAACTTTGAAGAAAGAAAGAAAATAAGCAATAGAGAGTTAGAATAGAGTCTGAGAGGAAAATGATGAGGCACAAAGCTGCAGCTGACAAGTTAGAATATAAACCTTATATTCTATATAGGTAAGAACATAAACAAAATCAAAAAGTCAAGTATGGATTGAGGAATGACAAAATGAGTTCAAGAGATGTCAGTGAACCAAGGAAATCAGTTAAAAGATAAAAGGAACAGTGCAAAGGTCTTGCAGGGAGTCAGTAGCCGGAAGCTTCTGTGAAGCAGCAATCACAGTCAGTTTACTGGTCTGCTTCTACTTCACTCTACTCCTTGGTGCTCCTTTGTATTTCTGGCCAAGACTTTGAATCATGATCTATTTGGCAAAGTACACACGAAAGAAGCGCTTTAGGAAAGTGGCCTTGGAGGAAGACACCTCAGATGCCGCCTGAACTGCTGTGCTTTTCCAGCACCACTCGACTCCAGAATCTGGTTTCCAGCATCTGCAGTCATTGTTTTTACTTTGGAGGAAGACAGACCACGCGCCTTTTGGTTTGGAGCACTAGCTACTGTAAGTTTCAATATTCAGTGTAAATGCTAGTGAATAGGTGAAAGAGTGGGTGAGTCGATGAATGGGTGAGCAGGCAGGGTGGGAGTTGGACACGGCAACAGGTGGTACGGTGGCAGGTAGGTGAGGTGCTAGGTTGGTAAGCTGGTAGAGTCAGGGTTTGGTGAGGAGGCTGATTGGTAGTGTGGGTATTTGATATGTGAGGTGAAAGGATGGTAAGGTGGTTGAGTAGGTGAGTGCATCAGGGTTAAAGGGTGGTAATTGCAAGGTAGGGGAGGTTGGCCCAGGTCACGGAGGATAATCGGATTATGGGGCCTAGTCAGACCAGGCGGGTAGTCAGATTTGGGTGGGACAGGTCTGGAATAGAAGTGCGGAGGGTTTGTAATCAGACATTGTGGTGCTATTTTTTATTTATTCATAGGAAGTGGGCCCCTCAAAGATCAGCAAGGCGGCCTTTGTGTGGAGCCACAGAAAATGGGGCAGATACTAAATGAGTATTTTGCATCAGTATTTACTGTGGAAAAGGATATGGAAGATATCGACTGTAGGGAAATAGATGGTGACATCTTGCAAAATGTCCAGATTACAGAGGAGGAAGGGCTGGATATCTTGAAACAGGTAAAGGTGGATAAATCCCCAGGACCTGATCAGGTGTACCCGAGAACTCTGTGGGAAGCTAGAGAAGTGATTGCTGGGCCTCTTGCTGATATACTTGTATCATCTATAGTCACAGGTGAGGTGCTGGAAGACTGGAGGTTGGAAAATATGGTGCCACTGTTTAAGAAGGGTGGTAAGGACAAGCCAAGGAACTATAGACCAGTGAACCTGACCTCGGTGGTAGGCAAGTTGATTAGATTACTTACTTACTGTGTGGAAACAGGCCCTTCGGCCCAACAAGTCCACACCGACCCTTCGAAGAGCAACCCACCCAGACCCATTCCCGTACATTTACCCCTTGACCTAACACTACGGGCAATTTAGCACAGCCAATTCACCTAACCTGCACATCTTTGGACTGTGGGAGGAAATCAGAGCACCCGGAGGAAACCCACGCAGACACGGGGAGAATGTGGAAACTCCACACAGACAGTTGCCCGAGGCGGAAATTGAACCCGGATCTCTGGTGCTGTGAGGTAGCAGTGCTAACCACTGTGCCACCGTGCCACCCTGTGTTGGAGGGAATCCTGAGGGACAGGATGTACATGTATTTGGAAAGGCAAGAACTGATTAGGGATAGTCAACATGGCTTTGTGCGTGGGAAATCATGTCTCACAAACTTGATTGAGTTTTTTAAAGAAGTTACAAAGATTTCTATGTCAAAATTTCAGATCCAAAGCATTTCTACTTCAACTACATTGAATTCAATCCAAAGTTCTGAACCTGTGTCCTGGAAGCACAAATATTCTGACAGGGATCCTTGTCCAATAACTCTGACCAACTGGCCATGTTTCCCAATATCCTTTGGTATTGAATAGCTGAAGTGATGTTTGATCACATTCTTATTACACACCTTCGGACCTTGAAGTGCAGATTCATAGCTCCTTGAAAGTGGAGTCACAGGTAGATAGAATAGTGAAGGCAGCATTTGGTATACTTTCCTTTATTGATCAGAGTATTGAGTACAGGAGTTGGGAGGTCATGTCGCGGCTGTACAGGACATTGGTTAGGCCACTTTTGGAATATTGTATGCAATTCTGGTCTCCTTCCTATTGGAAGGATATTATGAAACTTGAAAGGGTTCAGCAAAAATTTACAAGGATGTTGCCAGGGTTGGAGGATTTGAGCTGTAGGGAGAGGTTGAATAGGCTGGGTCTGTTTTCTCTTGAGCGTCAGAGGCTGAGGGTGACCTCATAGAGGTTTATAAAGTCATGAGGGGCATGAATAGGGTAAGTATACAAAGTCTTTTCCCTGGGGTCGGGGAGTCCAGAACTAGAGGGCATAGGTTTAGGGTGAGGGGGAAAGATATAAAAGCGACCTAAGGGTCAACATTTTCACACAGAGGGAGGAACATGTATGGAATGAGCTGCCAGAGGAAGTGGTGGAGGCTTGTACGATTGCACCATTTAAAAGACATCTGGATGGGTATATGAATAGGAAGGGTTTGGAAGGATATGGGCCGGGTGCTGGCAGGTGGGACTAGATTGGGTTGGGATATCTGGTCGGCATGGACGAGTTGGACCGAAGGGTCTGTTTTTGTGCTGCACATCTCTATGACTCTATGACTAAAAGAGTCACAGAGGTATACAGTATGGAAACAGGCCCTTCGGCCCTTGCTCATGCTGCCCAGTTTTCAAAATGATACTACTCCCATTTGCCTGCATTTGGCCCCTATCCCTGCATAGCTATCCATCCCATTCATAAATGACAAAATTGTACAGTCGGTTCTGCTATAACGCAGTAGTTCCGTTCTCATATAACCCCGTGTTATAAGAAAATGGTGTAATAGCAGCAGCATTTAAACTAATGGGGCCCAAACTGCGTTATAACCAATACATGCTTTAAAAGTTCATGCTTTAGAAACAGTGTCCCCAATTCATCAATTGTGTTATAGTGAATTCACATTAACAAAACCCGCATTATACCAGAACGACCTGTACTCACTTCCAGCACTACTTTTTGCAGTCCATTCCAGACACTCACCACCCTCTGACAACTGTATGAAAAAGTTGTCCCTTTCTTGTACCTCTCCCCTCTCACCTTAAACCTATGACCTTTACTTTTATACTCCCCTACCATGGGGAAAAGCGATCGGCTATCTACCTAATCAATGCCTCTCATGATTTTATAGACCTATATAAGGTTACCCCTTAGTCTCTTACTGCCCAATACCTATATGGATGGAAGCAGCAATTGTTACCTTTCGAAAGAGATGTTCTTGGTATCTAGTTGGGTGGTGACGATGGGGGTAGTGAGACGACTTGCCACCTGTTCCTCTGAGGGCTGCACGGCAGCCAGCAGCATGTCCCGGTCATAATTAGCCAGCGACAGAGTTTCTGAGTAAACCATCTGTCGATCATGGTCAATCTCCATTACAACTGCGCAGTTGTCTGAAAGAAACACCGCAATTACAGAACGTTAACAATACCATCCAAAGATTCACACTTCAAAGACAATGCAGCAGATCTCATTTGTGCATCGAGGGCAGAAAAGTCAAAGGTTCACTGAAAATGAATTGTTTTCTGAAATTGCAACAATGTGGAAATGGCCCGGTTCAGAAAACAATAAAGAGAATGAATGAAGGAGACAGTGGTAATGTCAGTGGACTAGTTGGCAAGGGGTTACACTAACGCAGTAGAGGCATGGGTTCATAGCCCACCACACCAGCTTGTAGAAATAGTTAATGAAATCTGAAATTGAAATTTGTTTTCAGTAATAATGCCAATGAATCTATCATTGACTGTTGTAGAAACCCATCCAGTTCACTAATATCTTTTAGGGAAAGATATCTGCCATCCTTACCTGGCCTGGCCTATGTAACTCCAGATCCACAGCAGTCTGATTGATTCTTAGCTGCCCTGTGAAATAACCTTGCAAGCTGTTTGATTCAAGGTCATTTAAGTATGAGTAATAAATAATAGTCATGTCAGCAATGTCCACATAAAGAAACCAATAAACCTTCAAGAAGATGTTTTTACTATGGTGTTCAGTATTACTTCATCATAACTTGATAGTCTACAGCAGAATGAATGCATGTTTATAATTTTAAACAATATTTAAAGCACCCTTCTGGTTATTGTACAGTTGATGCATGACTAGCAAACATACACAAAAACACACAAATAAAAGCAAAATAGGTCTGTGTCACAAGGTGTGTCACAAGGATCAGTGTTGGGTCCATTGCTTTTCGTCATTTATATTAATGATTTGGATGTGAACATAGGAGGTATGGTGAGTAAGTTTGCAGATGACACCAAAATTGGAAGGTGTAGTGGACAGCGAAGAAGGTTACCTCAGAGCACAATGGGATCTTGATCAGATGGGCCAATGGACTGAGAAGTGGCAGATGGAGTTTAATTTAGATAAATGTGAGGTGCTGCATTTTGGAAAGGCAAATCAGAGCAGGAGTTATACATGTAGTAAGGTAAGATCCTGGGGAGAGTTGCTGAACAAAGAGACCTTTGTACAGATTCATAGTTCCTTGAAACTGGAGTCGCAGGTAAATAGGATAGTGAACAAGGCGTTTGGTATGCATTCCCTTATTGGTCAGAGCACTGAGTACATGTTGCGGCTGTACAGGACATTGGTTAGGCCACTTTTGGAATATTGTGTGCAACTCTGGTCTCCCTCCTATTGGAAGGATGTTGTGGAACTTGAAAAGATTCAGAAAAGATTTAGCAGAGTGTTACTAGAATTGGAGGATTTGGAGACTGAATATGCTGGGGCTATTTTCCCTGGACATTGGAGGCTGAGGGGTGACCTTATCAAGGTTTATCAAATCATGAGGGCATGGATAGGGTAAATAGGTCTTTTCCCTGGGGTGGAGGAGTCCAGACATGGAGGGCATAGGTTTAGTGTGAGAGGGGAAAGATCTAAAAGGGGGCTAAGGGGTAAACTTTTCACGCAGAGGATGGTGCATGTATGGAATGAGCTGCCAGAGGAAGTGGTACAATTACAACATTTAAAAGGCATCTGGATGGGTATATGAATAGAAAGGGTTTGGAGAGATATGGGCCAAGTGCTGGCAAATGGGACTAGATTAGGTTGGGATATCTGGTCGGCATAGACAGGTTAACCGAAGGGTCTGTTTCTGTGCTGTACATCTCTGTGGCTGTATGACTGCAGGGGCCAGAAATTTGAAATAAAAATAGGAAATGCAGGAGGAACTCAGCAGATCTGGCAGAAGTCCGAACTTCTGAAGACAGTCATACTGGACTTGAAACATTAACTCTGTTTCTCTCTCTATGGATGCTACCAGGCCTGCTGTATTTCTCTAACACATTCAGTTTTTATTTAAAGAACATAGAAACATACAACTTAAGAGCCATTTGACTCCTCAAGCCTGCCATGCCATTCAATTAGATCATAGCTGATCTGATTGTAAACTCATTACTATATTCCCACCCACCTCTGATAACCTTTTATCTCTTGCTTATCCAGAATCTACCTACCTCTTACTTAACCATATTTAAAGACTCTGCTTCCACCACATTTTGAGGGAGACAATTCCAAAAGACTCACCATCTTCTGTGAGAAAAGAAAATCTCCCCCTTTGTCATTTCAATAGCTCCCCTCACCCTTTTGTTAAAAGTGACCCCCAATCTATATATCCTATCATAAGAGAAAACATCCTGACAACGTGCACCCTTTCAAGCTCCCTCAGGATAGTTTATGTTTTAATGAAACATAGTCATGGTGTCCTCTAAAATGTAATGTCCCATTACAGACGGAGAACAAAATCTAGGCTGAAATCTGCATGATAAGAGCGCTGTAATTCTGAATTCAACATTAAATCAACAACCCTATTTGGCTCAGGCACATTAAAGATTGCCTGGCACTATTCACCAAACAGTAAGGAATACCTAGTGCCCTGGCCAAGAGTACTGTTTCTGAAACCTTGCTGTGTGTATATCAGCCCACACCTTACCCATATTTACAACATGACCATGTGTCAAAAATATTTAATTGGCTTTAAAGGACTATGGGTGTATTGGTCTTGAAAGATGCTGCGTAATTGCACATCTCTCTGCAGCACCTGGGAAATGGGCACAAGATCTGTGACTACATTCCTGGCAGTTTAATTAGCACACCAGATTGTAACATGCCACTGTGCATAATAATCTCATCCTTGCCCATATAATGCCATTATATCTGATGGAGCAACGGTCAATTGTCTTAGTGCTTGGCAATTAATTGCAGCAATAAACATTTAATGGGTTGGCAAGTTAGTGAAGGATGCATCTACATTCCCTTCTGCTCTGTAAGAAGCCAATTGATTTTTCTATTGCTGAGGGCACTGTAGTGTAGCTTTGACCCTCAGTTCAAAACCCACTGTTATTATTTTCTTTCTATTGTACTTTGTTGTCTTTTTTTTGTTTCGCACATAGTTCTTGGTGTGATGCTGCCTTTCAGTCACCTTTTATTTCTTTTAAATTCAACTTTAGGCAGGTGCCCGCTGTTTGCATTTTCTACAAGGGCTCAGTACTTTGCCAATGCAATCCTAATTGGAAACAAAAGTCATCCAGCAGGCACACTGCACAAGGAAGCTAATTTATAATATCAGCATTTTAGTCTCTGTATGCTGCAATCATGAGGTGAAGACTGTGAAACCATGTTTCGAACTTAAGCTTTGACCTTAACATATTGCTGGGCTCTGTCATTCAATCTGTTCTGCAAAAAGGATGTAAAGAGTGAATTAAAAGTTCAATTACTGGCGGCCTAGTGGTGGTCTGGTCTTGCCTTCAAATTTCCTGATGACTTGAATCTTTGACTACTAACACTTTAATGATCTGGATTACTTACAACACCATACATCAGCCTAACAAAGCCCATTCGTTTATCCACACATACATATAATCAAACACCCAATAAACAAAACACATCGCAGCATGGGTGAATAAATTCAATTACTGCGAGCCCACATTTCAATTGAAGTGACAAAAAGTTAAAAGCATTCTGTTTTAATCAATGATTGTTCTATCAATGCATTGTCTATTTAATTAATTACTCAATAATCAAGGGTTTTAATAATAAAGCTGATTCACCCAAGTTTAGTACCTGGAAACTGCAGCTCTAGGCTTCATACTGCATTAGTTAATCTCCAATTGATTCAAAGATGATAAAATTGAATTGTACAGGCTATTTGGCAAATCAAACAGAAGGGTGAAGATTCATCCAGATGATGTGTATCTCAGAAATACTTCATACATGACCAGACACAAAGCTGAACACAAAAGATGATAGGACTGCAATTCTTGTCTTTGCTATTTTCTGGGAAACTAAATTGATAAAAGATTATGACCCAAATTTAACAACAAGGGGGACAGAGAGTACTGTAATAGTATCAAAGAATATCTACAGTATGGAGGGAGGCCACTTGGCCTGTCATGTCTGCACTGACCCTCCAAAAATCATCCCACCCAACCTCAGACCCCCTACCCTATTCCTATAACCCCACGTTTTCCATGGCTAATCCATTTAGCCCACACATCCTTATAGACAATTTTAGCATGGCTAATCCATCTAACCTGCAGGGAGTCTGTTTGGTCTGTGGTCTTAAAGCAGTGTGTATAATCTGCTTGATATTGGTGCTTTCAATTACAATGGTGGAATGGTGCGAGTTGGACGTGATTGCATGCGATAGTGATGAATGACCTCACTGTTGTCTGTCTTTCTTTCTTTTTATACACACACCCACACACTCACACATTCACACACCCACACACTCACAAACTCACACACCCACACAGACACACACAGAGACACAGACAGACAGACTGACACACAGACCAACACACAGAGACAGACACACACACTCACATATACACACAGACAGACACACACTCACACACAGACACACACACATACTCTCTGACATGCATACATACACACACAGACACCACACAGACACACAGACACACACAGACAGATACACTCTCTCACACACTCTGACACACACACGGACAGACACACACACACATGCGCGCACACACACATACAGACACACACACCTCTCACACACATAGATACAGACACAGACACACGCACACTTACACACTCTCTCACACACACACACACACACTCTCTCACACACACATGACGGACACGGACACGGACACGGACACAGACACTGTCTCACACATTCTCTCAGACACACAGAGACAAACACAGAAACACTCACACACTCTCTCAGAAACAGACACACACAGAGACAGACACACTCTCTCATACACTCACACACACTCTCTCTCACATACACACAGACACACACACAGTCTCTCTCTCTCACAGACACACAGGCAGACATACACACTCTCACAGACACACAGGCACACACTCTCTCCTACAGACACAGACAGACACACACACACAGACTCACACACATTCATACACACTTTCTCACCCACACAATGGTGGTCCACAGGAAAGAAGGTAGTTAATCAGAAACAGTTCCTACATGCTTATAATCAAACTGTGATTGCTGGTTAAAGTACACACATAAGACAATATGCCAAGGCCAGTAACAATGGGCTTAGCG
Organism: Chiloscyllium plagiosum; assembly: GCF_004010195.1. Taxonomy (NCBI): domain Eukaryota; kingdom Metazoa; phylum Chordata; class Chondrichthyes; order Orectolobiformes; family Hemiscylliidae; genus Chiloscyllium; species Chiloscyllium plagiosum. The sequence continues at coordinate 17,556,911 of NC_057737.1, read as the reverse complement.
GTGACGTTTCTCTCTTCCCTGACACTCTCAGTAGTTAAAAGACAATTTTTAAAATGCCCTACTCACTTAGGATTGAGGTCTGAGTGGTGTCACTGGATCGAGGCTAATCAGGACTTTCAGGAACAGAGGGAGAAATTATTTCTACATTTGAACATTTCTCTTGCTTTATTTTGTACTGAGCCATGATAATAGCAGCAGATGTAAGAATAAGCTCAAGTAATATTAATTGTCTTAGTCCATGCTTTTGTTTACTAAAATCCTATGTTTTTCATGATCATTATAAACTACAACTGCAGAAAAATAATCTTTTGAGGGTAAATTAAAGAGATAATCTACCTGGCTCTGGAATTTTCAAACTGTGCCAGCTAGGAGATGAAGCAGCTGTTCTGTACATTCCCCTTTAGGTTGACTAGTTCCTTGACAGCACATAATACAATGACAACTCCGTTTCAGGCTTATTATTGTACCTGACATAGAATGACAACAACTTACCAAGAAACCAAATAGATTGCGTCTGTGCCATTGTATCACTATTAAAACTGAATTTTAAAAATAAAATTCCAATTTTCTGCCCTAAGCACACTAACCCATTCTGGGCTACAGTTCTGTACTGATTATAAGCAGGGCCAGATGGATCTCATTGACTACGTAATCCTTGATTGGGGCTGTTAACCTGGGCTAATCAGGGAACCCTGGCTGACAGATAAAAACAGGAGGCTCAGATGGTCTCCTCAGACTAGGGACTGGCTTTGAGCTGGCTGGTTACAGCCCAAGTACCGTGCACATGTAAATAAAGGGTGACTTGGTGATGGGATACTAGTCTCTGTGCCATTGTTTCAAATTCAATAAAATATTAGGCAGTGGCCACTGAACCAGAATGAATTGGAAGAAACTCCAATTGAGAGTTCAAGTGATGGGTCCACCTTCCTTAATTACTGCCGCAGTGAGGATGATGGTTGCACTGATAAAGGGGGGGGGACATTGTTGCAAATGGATGCCATCTCAGTTGCCTCTTTAAACACTTTATTCTTTGGTTGGTTTCCCTTCTACACAGTCTAAGAGCCAACAACAGGTATCTAACAGTGAGAGAGTGAAATGGTCCTCCACTGTTCTGTACATTATTCTACATACTGTGCAAAAAGTGCTTCCTTTTCTGTTAGGTGGTGCTAAGCATGAGTCTATAAATATGGCCATGTCACCTAGGATTGAAGTTCAGTTACAAACTTAATTAAGACAGTACAAGCCCTCTGGAATACAGATACTACCCCTGCTGTCATCATATTGTTGAAGAAAGTGTGGTTCCTTTAGTGATGATCTGTAGCTGCCTTCTTGACAGTCTGTGCCTATATGTGTTTTGGCTAAGATGCAAGGTGTATAAACCATTCTTAGAGACAGACGTGTTTGAAAAACCTTATGCTAAGCAAACAATTATTTTAAATATTACAGCAAGGAGTGGTGAGTCTTAAATTGTTTATGTATTGGTGTGGTTAACATTGCTCAGTGCCTTCAGTATTGCTCACCACAGATAGTGGTTAACAGAGAGGTGTTTGCTTTGGTTGTCGGCCAAGGCAATATTCTGGCTGGGTACTGATACAACAAAAGGACTCAGAACCCAAACCTTTCCTCATTCTTTATTCTGCAAAACAAAAGATTTCAAACAGAAGAATCCCACAGAGATTGATAACATGATATGGGGTATTTGCTCATTCTGTAACAGTGAACCTCGCGCATTGTGTTCATAAAAAGGTCAGCTCACAGGGATGTTGAGTCTGCCTGGTTAAATTTCAGGTTAGACATTAGTGCCCTCAGAGTGCCCTCAGTCAGGACCCTGGACAAGACGGGTACACCAAGGCCCAAAAGCTGTGCCCAGACTTGGGGGAGAGGGCCATTGTGTTCTGATTGGGGGGAGAGACTGTTGTGCTCTGATTGAGGAAGGGTTGCTGTGCTCACAATGGGTGGAGCTGCAGTGCCCACATTGGGGCTGTGGGCTGTTGTGCTCTGTTTGGAGTAGGGTGCATGTAATTTGTTTCTGGGAGCAAGGTCCAGCATGTTGGTATGGTGAGTAGGGTCGGAATAGGGATACATTTCCAAGTCAGGCTGGTGTGAGGTTTGGAGGAGAATTTGTGGTGCCGGCATTCCCATATACATGCTGGCTTTGTCCCTCTATGTATCAAAGATTGGGAGGTCAGCTTGGGGAATCACTACAGTGAATTCTGTAGAGGCTGACGCTGGAGGGAATAAGTGTTTAAGGTGTTGCCAATGAAACAGGCTGCTTGGTCTTGGATGGTTTCTACCTTCTTGAGTGTTGTTGGAATTGCGCTCATCAAGGCAAGTGGAGAGCAATCCATCATACCCCTGACTGACTCCTTGTGATTCAGGAAGTGAGTCATTCATTGCAGAGAAACTTTGCCAAGAGCTCTGGCCAATTCAGCAACTTGATGTGGAGGGGGTGAGAGTTAAATAACAATGATAGCTGGCTCTCCCATTAGATGGTGCACTGCTTCAGTACATTTGTAGCACTGGGCCACTTGATTTTGTGACATTTATTCTTAACATCATCCAAAACACCTAGCAAAAAGAAAGCTACAACTTTTCTGAGCAAATTCAATGAATTCTAATGAGTGACCTCTCCTGATTATTAATGAAAGCCTCATATTGTATTGCCCTCTTCCCTTTTCAGTTAATGCAGAGGCATTTCTTGGGTCAATTTGATGATTGTGGGGCCGGGGAGTCCAGAACTAGAGGGCATAGGTTTAGGGTGAGAGGGGAAAGATATAAAAGAGACCTAAGGGGCAATTCTTTTACACAGAGGGTGGTACGTGTATGGAATGAGCTGCCAGAGGAAGTGGTGGAGACTGGTACAATTGCAACATTTAAGAGGCATTTGGATGGGTATATGAATAGGAAGGGTTTGGAGGGATATGGGCTGGGTGCTGGCAGGTGGGACTAGATTGGGTTGGGATATCTGGTCGACATGGACAGGTTGGACTGAAGGGTCTGTTTCCATGCTGTTCATCTCTATGACTCTATGACTCTATGTTCTTCAATGATATTATGAATTGACTGTGAGACATACAGCAGCAGTACATTACGTTGCCAATAGTTGTCCTATCAGACAATAAAGGAACCTGCTCGCTGGCTTGTTCCCATTGTTCTTATTTGACTGACTTGCAATTACAGATTGTATACTCCTGCAGAGCTTCAGGATGTGAGAGTGACAATGAAACAGCGATTCATGGAGCGCTACTAATGGAAAGGGTGAAGAACAGTCTTCAGGTCAAAAAATAACTATTTTCAAAGAAAGAACAGTATTAACTTTGACTAGCCAAAAAAAGGGTGGCTGCTGGTTAAAACTGTTCAGAAAGGAGACTTTTCAAAGCAAGAGAACGACGTTTTGAAACATCTTTACCTCAATTTGATCGGCTTGTTTATATTAGAATTCTCTTGGAAAGAAAAAGAAAGACTTAATCCATAAGGACCATGAAACATAGAAGCAGAAGTAGGTCTTTTGGCCTATTGTGTCTGCTCTGCCATTCAATGAGATTATGGCTGATCTGATCGCCCTCAACTCCACCTTCCTGCTTTATCCCATAACACTTGATCCCTTAACTGATGAGAAATCTGTATATCTCAGGCTTAAATATACTTAATGACCCAGCTTCATAAGCCCTCTGTTCCACAGAATCATTATCCACTGACAGAAGAAATTGCTCCTCATAAATAGGTGACCTTTTACTCTGAGATTATGCCCTCTAGCCCTAGAGTCTCCCATAAGTGGAAACAATATTTCTGCATCTAGCTTTCCAAGTCTCCAAGTAGTTTGAGTATTCCATAAGGTTACCTCTCATTCTTCTAAATTCCAAGCCCAACCTATTCACCATCTCCTCACAAGAAAGTCCTTGAATTGTAGAATCTTCTCTGGACTGAGCCTAAAGCAATGCGTTTCCTTGGATAAGGCGAACCAAAAGAGTTTGAGGTGTTCCAGGAATAGTCTGACTTTAGCAAGACCTCACTATTTTCATACTCCATTCCCTTTGAAATAAAGACCATTTGACTTCCCATGACCTGGCTGAACATAAATACTTGCTTTATGTGATTCATGGACAAGGACTCCCAAACGCTTCTGTTCTGTAGCTTTCTGCAGTTTTCTTCATTTAAATAATATTTAGCTCCTCTATTCTTCCTGCCAATGTACATAATCCCACATTATATTCCACCTGCCTAGTCTTTTCCCACTACTTAAACTAGCTATATCCCACTATAGACTCTGCGTCCTCCTCACTACTTAACTCCCCCCTATTTTTGTGTCTTCTGCAAACCTGGCTATAGTAAATTCACTTCTGTCATTTAAGTGATTAATGAATATATTACAAATAAAATTGTGGTCCTAGCACTGATCCTTGTGGCACTCCACTAGTTACAAGTTGCCAAACTGAAAATGCACCCCCCGCCCCCAATCCCAACTCTCTCTTCTATTAGTAAACCAATCCATATTAATATGCAACTGCCAACATCACGTGCTGTAATCTTAATTGCAATTATAAAGCACCTTTTGCAACCTCAACTCATCCCAAAGCCTTTCTCAGCCAATTAAATTCTTCTGAATTTTTGATTAGGTGGGGGCGAGGGGTTTGAAGAACTGAAGTGACCAATGCGGCGGAGAACTCCTTTGCTGGTCTTTCGATGGTGTCACAGGATCACGATGAATGAACAAATTGAGTTTTAGTTTAATGTCTCACTGAAAGATCTTCAACAATTGAATTTTCAGTTACGTTGCCCTTTTTAATTCTCAATAACAAGATGTTTCCCAGAAGCAGGTTAAGATACCAGGCTGGTACAGAGAACCCATGTTAATGGCTTACAGAAGCACAACAGGTTGAAGGGCCGCTGTGTTTACTCTGAATGTGAATTTGTAAGACTTTGAAATTGGACACATTTAATGAGTCAGACATTTTCAGCCATCATTGTAACATGGAAGTCCTTTTTTATTTAAACTGACCTTGCCCTCTGAAGACGAAGCTGCGGTTCCCTCGCTGCCAGGTCATGTGATCAAAGCCGAGCAGTGTCGTGTCGACCCGGAGATTCTGCCCACTTTTCCAAACCCTGTAGGTGTCGCTAGGGCAGATCTTGGAGACCAGGGGAACTGTGGCAGTCAAACGGGTGAAAGAATTATCAGTATTTGGACCTATAAATGCAATTCTTTTTTGCAAACATATCGCCATTTGAATAGCCAATTAAGATGTCAATGATAGACAGCTTTGCGTGTTGTAATGAATAGAGAATTGAACTCAATAATATTATTCACATGATCACCAGCACAATAAATCACATCAGTTACCTTAAGCCTGATATAATCTGATAGGCCAATTGAATTTTTTTTCTCCTTAATATTCTTAATATTAAAATTGCAAATTACATTAAAACATTTTTGATAAATTGTAAATAAATGAAGCTTGTTGCACTTCAGAAAATTGCCAATTTGCAACTGGCAAAGTTTGATTCCAGATCAACCTGATGGATAATATATTACTGGCCTAGAGTTTGTAGGCAGGAGCAGGGGAATAGCACTTTTTGCTGAGCTTTTTGGGACTTTTACCACCTCACTAACATTCAATGTCTGGTCAGCTCCATTCTGAAAGGGATGTCCCAAATTCTCACTGGCCTGAGGCAATTTGGGGGTAATCAGAGTTTGATGGTGTAAATAGGACCCCGATTGTCAATTACGGGTGGAATTGGTTGGAGCTAAGGATCTGCACACTCTGACCACTTCCACCAGCAGCAGAACTGAAGTGATATGTTTGAGCAGATAAACAAGGATGGCATTGAGCCAGAATATATTTGTGAAGTCAGGGGCAAGGGCAATCCCTAGTCCACCCACAACACTCTCCCTATATACACACACCAAACAAATTTTTAAAAAATCATTCACAGATGAGGCATCGCTGGCTAGGCCAACATGTATTGCTCATCCCTCATTACCCAGAGGGCAGTCAAGAGTCAACTACATTGCTGTGAGTCTGGAGTCACATCTAGGCCAGATCAGGTAAGGATAGCAGTTGCCCTTCGTGTGAAATATTAGTGAAGCAGATGGAGTTTTCCAACAATTTACAATGGTCATCATTAGAATCTTAATTCCAGGATTTTTAATGAATTTAAATTCCACCATCTGCCATGGCAGTTTCAAATCCGGGTCCCCAGAACATTAGCTCGCTCTCTGGATTAACAGCGATAATAGGCACTAGCCTATTGCCTCCCCTTGAAATGCTGGAGGCTGCCCCACTCCTCTTAAGGCCTCATTCCACTGAGCTGTCTCAGAGATATGAGTCAAACTTGATTGAAACTAAAGACTCAAAATTGCCAGGAACTCTTCACCCCCGGTACAGATACCCAGTCAGTCCTTCCACTGCTCAGTCATTCAAAACAAATCTAAACATTTTAACACTAGCTGGTGCTGGATGAACTCGAGTGAATATTGGATTTTACTCTATCTGTAGGTGCTTAGGGACCAGGTGAGATTTTAGTGGCAGCATGCTGTGTCAATGTTGTCCCACCTAAATGTTTCACTGATGATAAGGTAAGTCTATAATTAATTTTACTAAGTCAATTAATCTTTTTTAGCTTCTCTCTGCCTTCATTGTGATTATTAGATATTCCTTGCTAACCTAGTACAATAAGAAATGATTTTAAACTTCAGATATATGAGACTCATGAACTGACTTTAAATGTGTCAATAGTGACATAGCTCCATCTATGCATCCAGAGATTTGGGTGCTATCTCAATTCACTCTCTACTTTTTATTCATGGAATCAGTCAGATGAATAAAGTTGCTTAAGGCTCTTATCACATTTCCAGTTCTCATCACAGCTCCAGTGAGCAATCCAGTTCTGAAATTCTCTCACTTTGCAGCCTGAAGTCACTGAAGCAATCGCATCCTATCACTCAAACCACTGCTGCAATCCTGCAAATTCATTCATCTTCACACTGTCAGCTCGGAAGAACTTTCAAACACCATCTAGAATTCACACATCTCAATGTGCTGAGCCTTGATCCGTGGTGTGTGCTGCCTCCTGTTATTTAAGACATTATTAGCATCCGCTTATTAAACTTTTGGGCAGGGAAGCGTAACTGTTAAGATGTTCCACTCACACAGATGTTATCCCTAGAGCCCTTGCCACACTGATCTGTCAGTTTAAATTCCACATGGTTTGATGGGGAGTAGTGGTGTGTAAAAAAAATGTGACAGCAGGTTAAATAACTCTTGAGTATCACAGGCATTCATTACCCAGATCTCTGATGTTCAGCTCTAAAAGTAAGTGCTCTTTATTCACCATTATCTCAGTGACTGTGTTGTTACAGTACAGTATTTAAATTGTACATGGAGGGGAAAAGGGCAGTTAATACATTGTATCTGTATATGATCACAGAGTATCTGTGACTTGCTATCAGCATTGCTGGCTAGGGTTTCGAGGATAAAGGTGAGGGAAATGTCTATTCCAGTACAGATCCTTGGTCAGTAATTTGACGAAGGGTTTTCCCACTGGGCTCCTGAAACAGCCAAAAGCCTTCAGTTGTATGATAAACGGTCAAACATTGTGATTTTTCCTGGGGTGAGCAGGTTGTAAAGAGGTTCGAAAATCGCCCCTCTTTACAGAATGTATGACCAATTCGAGAAGCCTGCTGAAGAGTCAGGAGCACTCTAGCAGCTAAATGTAAAATGTCTTGACTCCTCCAATGTCAGGCGAAAGTGAGGACTGCAGATGCTGGAGATTAGAATCGAGAGTGTGGTGCCGGTGCTTTTTCCTGATGGTGATTCCTGATGAAGGGCTTTTGCCCGAAATGTTGATTCTCCTGCTCCTTGGATGCTGCCTGTCCTGCTGTGCTTTTCCAGCACCATACTCTTGACCTCCAATGTCACTATTACATGCTGTATTGTAATATGGATATGTTTTTTTAATGTAGTGGTTAAAGATAGAGCTCTAATCTGCAAAGATGAATTTGACGTTACATTAACCTGCATTTCTTAATGGCATTACAGTACATTTGACTGTAGAGAAAGTGCCATAACGCATTCAAACTTTAGAAAATAGGCTGAGAAATGTTCTTGTTATGTTTGGCTGTGACATCACTGACAGCTCTGATTTGAAGCAGGAAAATCAACGTTTTGGGCAAAAGCCCTTCATCATTCCCATTGAAGGGCTTTTGCCCGAAATGTCGATTTTCCTGCTCCTCGGATGCTGCCTGACCTGCTGTGCTTTTCCAGCACCACTCTAATCTAGACTCTGATCTCCAGCATCTGCAGTCCTCACTTTCACCTAGTTCTGATTTGAAAACAAACGCCCCCGACTGTTGAAAGTTAAAATAAAACCAGCCGCTTGTCCCCCTCCATTGGCTGGTAGATATTCTGCTTTGAATTAGAAGTAAAACTATCTATCCTTTCACTTTCACAGTCTTGGAGCTGCAAGGTAGTACTTTTGAACGTTGTGGTCAATATAAATGCTTGTCTGAGTTTCAAAAGTTAATAATGTCCTGAGTTCAGCTGGTATTCTATCAACAAGGCTGCTCAGGAGAAAGATTAATAGTTTTAAAAGGGTATAATGACGTAATCTACCTTTGATGTGGCTTCTAACTCCATGGCTGTTTGCACAAAATAGACACAAAAGGGATTAAACTTTACTTCTTTAGTAATACAGATTTGTTTCTTTTGCAGCATCATTGAAAGATGTCTGAATGATATTTACATCAGATTGCTATGGGTTCAACTTTTTAACATTTGGATTAAAATATTGTTGTTGTTTGGCTGTGTACTTGGCGGTTCTCTCAGGAGGATACATGGAGGATCTGTAGAGGCATTGGGCAGCAGAGTGGAGGGGGATGGAGGAGGCATGAGAGCTATGAGACATGGGAGGTGTGTGGGCAGCAAGGGGGTGATGGGTGAGATTGTCGTGAGCACAGAAATGACATTGGAAGCTAGGTTGCTGACCGGGTCTTCTCAACAATCGGCCTCCATACACAATGTCCATTGCAGCTTGCAAACTGCACCCGTGAATCCCAATGCCACATGGAAAAGCAAAAGTTCCAAGTAAAGTCAGTCATGAGGCAAGACTGCATCTTGGAAGTCGACAAGCCCATGATTGAATCAGAAAAAAGTGTCCACTGTGTATCTTAAATCCATGACATGGGCAACTATCCTTCTATCCGCACATATCTGAATACATACTGATCGCTTATCCGGAATAGAAATCTTATCTCAATCTAACCTAAAAAATCATTTTGGCCTTCACTTTGTTCCTGGAATTGCTCTCTGAACATGAAGGTCAGATCAAAGTTTGGCTATCAGGGCAATTATCCAATCATCAATATTCTGCTTGAAGCTGTAGTGACAATATCAACTCCCATGAGCCAGTTATATTGCAGATTTTGTATTGATGAATGTAGCCTCATGTCATGAGAGCAAATGCTACAGGCTAGACTGGAGCTGGTTCAGTCAGATCTGATGCTGCAGAGCTAACCTGTCTGTCTGGCAGGTAGTCTCCCAAGTTTGCAGTGCCTAGTGGGAGCGAAGATTAGTGTAATATCATGGGGTGGCAAGTGGGAGACACTTCACTCACGCTAAGGGCATTAGGCAGAGGACAGCAAGTAGCTCAACAAATCAGTGATTGTGGTGAAAGCACGGAGGGTCAAAAGCTTTGCAGCTGGAAGCTTGAAAGCGCAGCACTGTGTGGCTTGTGGGGGTGGGAGGAGGGCTTTTCTGGGTCAGTATTTAGAGGAAAATAAGTTTTGGAGTGGACAGGGAGATGTAGTGAGAAGGCCTGAGTGGAAAAGGCTGAAATTGATTATCTTGTCTCCTTTGTGCTTGATCAGTAAGAGCCACTCTCTTAAATCAATATCAAAGTTGTACTTTGCATCTGGCCCAGAGGGAGGTGCTAATCCCTGGCTGATGCTGATGTCAGGAGTCTGCGAACACGACCATAATAAAATTCGCTTTTTAACTGAGGAATGGTTCATTTGGTACAGTTAATTGGATTGATTTCTGTCACATCTCGAATGCATTTTCAGATTTCAAGGTCAGCATGTAAGCAATTATTCAAAGTGAGCTGTCACTAGAGTTTTTGCCAGCTTGAAATCTCGACAACACCAAGGGGAACGTGTGTCACAGGTGCGTTCTCAAACTCAGTGCTTCGGAATGTGTCACTTCCTGGAAGTGGCCTTGGTGTTATGACAGAACTCTCTCAGCAAAGGTGCAAGCCTGCAGCACTGTGTAACAAAGTGAACTCTCCACACACCAACCAGCAACCTCAGGAGATATCTTAATCCCGCTACTCTTTCATCTCAATTTTGGCTGAATTGAAGTGGCAGATGGTTCAACTCCAGGGCTTGTTGGACAGTCATACTATTTCAAGTTACATTATTACAAAGCTAGTGGAGGCTAATAGGAAACTGTTGTTCTAATCTTCAGTGTAATTTACCAATGTTTGAGTTTCCTGTCCAATCACAATCAGTTTTCTATAGCTAAGTAAATTCTACTGAAACAAGAATGCCTTTCTGAGAAAACTTTATTTTAAAAATGTCATACAGCTGAGGGGTACTGATATTTATGGAGCTGGATAATAGGGTCAGTGTAGACTCAAGCTCAATTACTTTGATTCAGGAATTCTGACCAGAACTTTCTGTCCTCTGCTGTCTAGTCACTATATCACCATTTATCTTAATGCAATAGAATCCTGTGGGCTGGTGTGAGTAGAAATATTTAAACAAAAACAGAACTTGATTTCTTTTTAATAAAAGAATATTTCCACCTGTTCAGATGAGGTGAGGACTCCAATCTAGATACTAAGGGTAAAACGTCATGGTGAAATGCCCCTGTCCTGCTCAGGCTGATGTACGAGATCTCATGAATCTATGTCAAAGAGTCTCTCCCTGGTTTCCCGGGCAAAACGTATCCCTCAACTAACACTACAAACAAAAATAAAACCTTACCATGATTACTTTTTTGGATGATGTCTACTTTTGGATGATTGAAGGTCTTGTATGACACTATATAAATGCAGGTTCTTCCTTTCTTATAGGGTGGACTGTTTTGATTTAATATCTGGAGGTGCAGTCTAATTTACACTGCAAATCTTCTGATTTGTGACAACATTCAAGCAACTGGGATTCTCAGTACCTCCAGTGGTGGCTGCAATACTCTTGTGTTGTGGTTGCCCACATTGCTAGGAATTTAAATGCAGCTGAAGTACACAGCCTTCTCCTCGTCTCACACTTCAGATCAACATATATCTCCTTATGAGAATACAGAGGGTAGGACCAAGTATAAATGACTGAACCTGATTGGTGCAAAGAAGATTTGTTAAAATGGTGAGGGAATATGGGATTTTCGTATGCGCAGCTAGTAACTCGAGTTGTTCTCCTTAGAACTGTGAAGAGGAAGGAGACACTTAATAGAGATAATCTAAATGATGATGATGCGTTTACAGAAATAGGAATGAAAGGGTTGTCCCATGAGGAGAGAGTAAATAGAATAGTCCTATAATCTCTGGTTTTCAGAAGAATGAGAGACAACCTCATTGAGACATGTCCATTTCTTTCGAGGATTTGTCAGGGTAGATGCTTTCTTGGTTTGAGAGTCTAGAATCAGGTTGCTTCACCTCACAATAAGGTGACTGAGACAGGAAATTTCTTCACTAAGCAGGCTGTGAATATTTGGAGTCTGAAAGTTAGGGCGGCCTAACTGGTTAGCCGGGTTCAATTCCAGCCTTGGGTGACTGTCTGTGTGGAGTTTGCACATTCTCCAAGTGTCTGCGTGGATTTCCTATGGGTGCTCCGGTTTCCGCCCACAGCCCCAAGATGTGCTGGTTAGATGGATTGGCCATGCTAAATTGCCCATAGAGGCCCGGGATGTGTAGGTTGGGTGAATTAGCAATGGGAAATGCAGGATTACAGGGATGAGGTGGGTCTGGTGCTAGATAATTCGATTGGCTAAATAGCCAATTGTATCCACATTGTAGGGATTCTATGAAAGCTCAGTTGTTATGAGCAATATATTCATAGATACTGAGGGAATTGGGCATATGGAGCTCAGGTTGAAGTAGAAGATGAAGCATGATCTTATGGGATGGCAAGGTAGGATGTGGCTGACTCTGCTGGCTGGAAGACTGGTAACCAGGGGCCACAGGCTTTTATTGCAAGAGGATTGGAGTACAGGAGTAAAATAGTCTTGTTGTAATTATATATAGATTTGCTGATACTGCATCTGGAGTATTGTGTATGCTTTATATCCTTACTTATGGAAGAACACACACTCATCATAGAGGGATTACAAGAAAGATTTGTGAAACTGATTCCTGGGATTGAGGAGATTGAGGAGATTGGACCTATATTCTCTAAGATTTAGAAGAAAGTGGTAAATCTTTGGAACTGTCTATTCCAGCGGTCTGTAAAAGCTCAGTCATCGAGTATATCCAAGATAGAGAGTGTCAGATTTCTAAGTATTTAAAACAGGAGATATGGAGATAGTGCAGGGAACTGTTATTGAGATAGAAGATCAACCATGATCTGGCTGGATAACTGAATGGCTCAATGGGTCAAAAGATCCATTTCTGCTCCAATTCCTATGTTCCTGTGAATTATTATGACCTGGAATGCACTATCTAAATGGAAACTGAAGAAGATTCAATACAAACTTTCAAAACTATATTTGTAAAGCAAACTATATTTGTTAAGTAAAGTAAAGCAAAACTATATTTGTAAAGCAATGTAGGTGAGGGATTGCAACCAAACAAACCTCCCTTTCAGTGAGTTATTCTATTTAAAATAAACAATTTACCCATTAGTACATGAATATTCCGTTACGATAGCCCAGTATTTTTAGTGGTATTCAGTAGCTGAATGGGACACGCTCTGCTATTCAAACTAGATCAGACTAAAACTATCTGAAACAAGTCTAAAATTGTTTCATCATTTGTGACATAAAGATAGAAGACAGTAAAGCATATGAATGGCATAGCAATGAAAGTCCACTGGCATACAGGAAAGGTAAGACTTTGATGCAAACTAATTAACCTTAAGGATAAGAACTCTGTCAGTAGATGAAGGTTGACGGCTGTAACTTTGAAGAAGATTTGACTCTCTTGTCAAAGAGTTCAATTTGATTTCATTACTATTGTCAACTGATGCCAACTCCACAAAGTCAGAAGAAAAACAATGTCACGGGGTGAATATAGAACAGGGAACTCATTAAACTAGGAAAAAATAGTGATTCCCCCACCCTCACAAGATAATCTTTCATTGCCTCCTGAGCATTATTTCTTCTTCCATTTGTTTCCCAAAACATCATTCAAAATGTCAATTAATCGTCAGAGGCAGAAATTCCTCACCTCATCAATGAATTAAAAATACAGCATTTCTTCTCCTGATTTATAAGTTGACCTATTCATTTGTTCCCTCAAGTAACATCCTTTTTGTTCATTGTTTGCCATAAAGGCGTAAAATATGTTTTGCGATTTTCTTGAATCTTTTGCTCCATGTGTCAGGCCTGACAGAGAGCAGAGCTTTGGAGACAAACTAACACAGCACTGCAGTCTCAGTGATCACATTATAACCACAGACAAAAGCCAAGGTTGATGTCAGAGAGGATTCTTAGAATGTAGCAGAGATGACAGAAAGTCTTTCATTCAGGACAAACCGATCTAAGGGGATATTTTCTTGTGTACACGTTGGCAGAGGGGAGCTTTGGCTGTCCGCTGCACATTTCAGCAAAGTAGGAGCCCACAAATCTCCATGACTCCACTGATAGGTGGCATTTTGAATAACTGGATTTTTAATCCCTGCCATCTGAGTCAATATTTATCCCTCAATCAACATCACAAGAACAGATGGATCCGGTCATTATCTCATTGCTGTTTGCATGTGTTTGCTTTACATTACAACAAGGAACATCGTTCAAAAATATTGCATCATCTGTGAAGTGCTGTGGGTTGGCTTGAGGTCAAGAGAGTCGAGAGTATGGTGCTGGAAAAGCACTGCAGGTCAGGCAGCATCCGAGGAGCAGGAGAATCGACATTTCGGGCATAAGCCCTTCATCAGGATGTGGGGCTTATGCCCAAAATGTCGATTCTCCTGCTCCTCGGATGCTGCCTGACCTACTGTGCTTTTCTAGCACCACGCTCTCGACTCTGATCTCCAGCATCTGCAGTCCTCACTTCCTCCTCCTTGAGGTCAAGAGAGGTGCTATATAAATACAAGTCATTCTTTCAGGTCCATTACACAGGGGAACATTCTAATTGTCTCCTTTGACATCAGCCCTGCCCTTTGTTAGGTTTGGACTTACTGTACCATTCTGGTTAACCATAAAACAGAGTACTTATACTGTATATTAACCAGCATACTTCTTCACCGCCTCCTATTTAAGTCAAATCTTCCTCCTTAATTCCTCACAATTAGGATATAAATGTTAAAATGCATCCTTTCTCTAAGGCGAAACCAAAAAATATTGCCCTCGTGTTTTTAAGATTTCTAAGATCTCAAATATGATGAAAAGGATACTTTTGCAAAATTTCCTAAACTGTTGGCAGGTTAGATTGGATTGAACTTACCCCAGCTTGTAAACTCCCATTTCATTTCGACATAAAAGTCCTGTGCCTGTTGGAAATAAAGAAACCGATTGAAAATGATAGGATTAAGAACAGAAATACTGGATTTATTTTTCAAGGGAAGGAGAGAAAAGGGATTACTCACTCTTACAAAAATGGATGAGCAGATGGTGAAAATGCAGGGGTCTGTGATGGAATTATATTCATGGACCCAGGAGACTTAATGGGCGAATGTTTTATTTTAGCTCTGGACTTCCTTGCTAGCTCATGTTAGTATAAATATGGTTTTACAGAAAGCTTCTACTTTTCAATCACATCAAGCTTATCAGTGCTGTCAACTTTGAAAATAAGCTTTTTTGTGTAACATAACCTGAGCCCTTTCTCTGTTGACTTCAGAGTTCTCTCGTTTGGTGCTATTGACATTTGTCATCTTATTTTGTTGCATCAGAATTCAAACATTTCTTTTGCAAATATGTGAATTTGTGATGTATAGAAGAAACGTCCACATTATTTTCTTCCTCTCAACTGTCTCCCTCACAACAATAACCTTCTCTAAAATCGAGATGAATTTGGAATAGCCCTGCTTGCAAACCATTGCCAGTGGGAGTTTGTGTAGGGAAGTCTGGAGGGATCTAAAACCAAATAACTCAGAGTAACCAGGTTCTTGATTTTGTTGAGAACTAGTCAATGATGGTGCCTAGGATCTCCAAATCTGAGCATTTTTTGGCATGACCAGACATCTTAAAGCACAACAACTTCCACAAACTCTATCACAAGTCGTCCAGGGGAGATGGATATCAAAATTAAACTAGAATTATGAGGAAGGGTCACTGGACGCAAAACTTTCTCTCCAATGATGCTGCCAGACCTGCTGAGTTTCTCCAGTAATTTCTGTTTTGTTTCAGATCCTCAGTTCTTTGCTTTATTATAATTGTCTAACATCTCCTTCTTGCAAAATTCAGCTTGAGTAATCTCTGTAACAAATTAAACTGACAACAGAAAGGCAGTGAGAATGCTGCTGGCTTACCTGACGGAGTTTCTCTAATAGACAAGGGATCCCTGACAGTCGTTTAATAGATCTTTGGTAATCGCGATATCGAAGGACAAGTTGCACCAGCTCCAGGTTCCCTGTACTTATCGCCTCTTGGAGAGCTGTGGAGTGTATGGAGAGATCAACATCAGGATACTGCCAAGTGAAAGCAAGTGATTTATTTCCAATGTACTTTAAGAAGATTTTCATCCAAAGTTTGATAACTGTTTTCATGACAAATATATTTACCAGGGTTATCAGTGGTTAGCACTGCTCCCTCATGATGCCAAGGACTTGGGTTCAATTCCAGCCTCTGGCAACTGTCTGTATGGAATTTGTACGTTCTCCCTGTGTCTGCATGGGTTTCCACTTGTTTCCTCCCATAGTGCAAAGATATGCATGTTAGGGTGGATTTGATGTACTAAATTGCCTTGTTGTTTCAGATGTGCAGGCTAGGTGGATTAGAGATTGGAAATGCTGTGTTACTAGGATAGGGTAGGGGTGGATCTGGGTGGGATGTTCTTTGGAGGGTTGGTGTGGACCCGATGGGCTGAATGGCCTGCTTCCACACTGTAGGGGTTCAACAATGTATGAGCCTATTTTCAGAAAGCTGAGTCTGAAGAGGATGAGTCAGAGTCTCTTACATTTTATTCTGTTATTTGTTTATTCTTTCACAGGATGAGGTGGGACCAGCATTAATTACCCAGTCATAACTCCTCAGCCATTTCAGACACCAGTTAACTATCATCCACACTGCTGTGGGCCTGGATTCACATCCAGACCAGAACAGGGAAGCAAGTAAATTTCCTTCCTTTACAAACACCAGTGATAGGTTTTTACAATAATAGACAATGGCTTTGTGGCTACCATTCTTGAGGCAAGTACCAGAGATATTAATTGAGTTTAAATTTCAACAGCTGCTGAGGTGGCTTTCAAACTCATGTCTCCAGAATGTTTGCCTGAACATCTTGATTACTAAATCAGTGACTTTACCATGATTGCATTGCCATCATCACTAACTCTGCAGGGCAGAGTTTTTTTTTAGAAAAGCCTTTCCAAGTCAGCAACTAAGAAATATTACCAGTAAACTGGTTAAAAAAAAAATCAGTAACAGTTGGAGGTGAATATACTGATAGTACTGGAGCTCCATGTTGAAGGAAACACGTCAAGTCAGTCAGTATGTGTCCTTCACAACAAAAACAGAAATTGCTGGAGAAACACAGCAGGTCTGGCAACATCTCTGGAGAGAACGCCAAGGTAATGTTTTGTGTCCGGTACCCTTTCTTTAGAATGATTTAACTCTGCTTTCTCTTCACAGATGCTGCCTGTCCTGCTGAGTTTCTCCAGCAATTTCTCTTTTTGTTTCAGATCTTCAGCATCCACAGTTGTTTATTTTGTTTTGTGTCTTTTGTGGGTTTTACTGTTCTTTTTTCTTCTGGGATAAGCATAACTAGGATTGGCTTTCCCGTATTCAAGAGCCAGATTTAAGTATTCAGCAATACGTGACCCTGAAACTTCCAATCGAAAACCTCTGATGCAATGAATAACATACTATCCTGTTACAATGGAACTTCATCCCTTTATGCTGAATTGGAGGGAGTTCAGAGTAGGCCGAACAGGCTGGGGCTGTTTTCCCTGGAGCATCGGAGGCTGAGGAGTGACCTTATCGAGGTTTATAAAATTATGAGGGGCATGGAAAGGGTAAATAGGCAAAGTCTTTTCCCTGGAGTCAGGGTGTCCAGAACTAGAGGGCATAGGTTTATGGTGAGAGGGGAAAGATATAAAAGAGACCTAAGGGGCAACTTTTTCACACAGAGGGTGGTACGTGTATGGAATGAGCTGCCAGAGGAAGTGGTGGAGGCTGGTACAATTACAACATTTAAGAGGCATTTGGATGGGTATATGAATAGGAAGGGTTTGGAAGGATATGGGCCGGGTGCTGGCAGGTGGAACTAGATTGGGTTGGGATATCTGGTCGGCATGGACGGGCTGGACTGAAGGGTCTGTTTCCATGCTGTACATCTCTGTGACTCTATGACTCTATGAGTTGAGAAGGATAAGAGGAGATCTAGTTTAGGTATACAAGCTGCGAAAGAGAATTGAGCAGGTAGGTGTGAAGCTTATAGCTATAAAAGCAGTATGAGGTCAGAAATCCTGCAGTGATTTACTCACCTCCTGACACCTCAAAACATCTACATGGCACAAGTCAGGAGTATGATGGAATGGTTTCCATTTCCCTGGATGAATGAGCTCCAATAAGCTTAACACCAGCTGGGAGAAGGCAGCCTGCTTTTAAGTGTCACCACATCCACAAAAATTCTCTCTCCATCACTGATGCTCAACAGCAGCAATGTGTAAAATGTGCAGGATACACTGCAGATATTCACCAAGACTCCTTAGATAGCATTCTTCACATTCACAAACACTACCATCTAGAAGGCCAGAGACAGCTGATACATGGCAACACCACTACTTGTAAGTTCCCCTCCAAGCCACTTGACATCCTGACTTGGAAATATATTATCAGCGTCGCTGAGTCAAAATCCTGGAACTCCTTCTCTAACAGCATTGTGGGTCTACCTACAGCAGAGGGACCCACAGTGGAACAAGAAAGCAGCTCACCATTACCTTCTCAAGAGCAACATGGGACAGACAATAAATGCTGGCCCAGCCAGCATCCCTCTTTCTGTGAAGGAATGAAAAAATAACATCAGACATACTAAAATGAATTACTGCCATTTATCTCTGCAGCTATATCACATTTAATTAAACCTTGTGTTAATAACTGGATGGGAGTTCTATTTGTGGATATATATTGAGTACTGGGAGTACCGGCATTTTTTATTCCTCCTAAGTTTTGTTCCAAATAATTTCCTTTCAGTAGATGTTGGTTGGAAAGGAATGATATCATGATCCCAGTGCAACCTGCAGTAGGACTACAACACTATAGCCCTGATTTGCTGTCATCGACTTCTATAATTGAGTGGCTACGTAATGTTAGCTCAGGATTACAATTTGTATTCTTACTTACAGCCTTACTTCAAAGCTCCATCAGGCAAGTGTTAGATGTCTTTCACAGTGCTACAGAAAAGCAATTCTTTCAGCCTTGTTGACAATTATTGTATACACTGAACAGAAGGCATTACCAGAATATTTTGCTACATCGTTGGACAATGGACTGCAAATACTTTTTGGATCAAACAGGTGTGATTGGGATTTTGACTGTTCTCCTTTTATAAATGGGCCGCACGGTGGCACAGTGGTTAGCACTGCTGACTCACAACGCCAGAGGCCCGGGTTCAATTCCCGCCTCAGGTGACTCTCTGTGTGGAGTTTGCACATTCTCCCCGTGTCTGCGTGGGTTTGCTCCGGTTTCCTCCCACAATCCAAAGATGTGAAGGTTAGGTGAATTGGCCATGCTAAATTGCCCATAGTATTAGGTGAAGGGGTAAATGTAGGGGAATGGGTCCGGGTGGGTTGCGCTTCGGCGGGTCGGTGTGGACTTGTTGGGCCGAAGGGCCTGTTTCCACACTGTAAGTCATCTAAATGAACTGCTGCAACAATGTGAGTTAACTAGAACCCTGAAAGTTACATGCAACATAATGTGAGAAAAATAGCAGTAAACAATGCCATTCTTTCTTAATTTAACTGCAAAGGTTAGACATTAAAGATCCCAAAGTCATGACATTTCACAGTATGAAATTAGGTTTGATTTTAATTGATGTTGGAGCATATGAAAAAGTGGAAAATATTTTCCTACATGTGCAATATGGCCCTCCAATGCATCTGATGTGGCTAAATATGATTAGGCCATATTAGATTAGATTCCCTACAGTGTGGAAACAGGCCCTTCAGCACACTAAATCCAGACCGACCCTCTGTAGAGTAACCCAACCAGACCCATTTCCCTCTGACTAATGCACCTAACACTGTAGGCAATTTAGCATGGCCAATTCACCTGACCTGCACATCTTTGGACTGTGGGAGGAAACCGGAGCACACCCACGCAGACATGGGGAGAAAGTACAAACTCCACACAGACAGTCGCCTGAGGCTAGAATCGAACCTGAGACCACGGTGCTGTGAGGCAGCAGTGCTAACCACTGAGCCACCGTGCTCCAATTAATATTGTAGAGCTAATATCCAATTCGTATACTAACTTCACCTTGGACATAGTCAGGCAACAGAAACATTCTACTGCAATATTAGTTCGGCCTAAAAATGGCATTGTTTTTATAATTTAGTAAAGAGTCGAAGCGTGTGGTGCTGGAAAAGCACAGCTGATCAGGCAGCATCCTAGAAGTTTCAAGGATAAGCTTTTCATCAGGAATGAGGGGGCTGAGAGATAAATGGGAGCGGGTGGGGCTGGGGGGAGGGTAGTTGGGAATGCAATAGGTAGATGGAGGTGGGAGTAATGGTGATAGGTCAGGGAGGAGGGTGGAGCAGAAAGGTGGGAAGGAATTTGGACAGGTAGGACAAGTCAAGAGAATGTTGCGTTGGAAGGTTGAATCTGAAATAAGGTGGAGGGGAGGGGAAATGAGGAAATTAGTGAAATCCACATTGATCCCATGTGGTTGGAGGATCCTAAAGTGGAGGATGAGGCGTTCTTCCTCCAGGCGTCAGGTGGCTAGAGTTTGGCAGCGGAGGAGGCCCAGGACCTGCATGTCCTTGGCGGAGTGGGAGGGAGAGTTAAAGTATTTGGCCATAGGTACACCCCCCCACCCTCCATTTCTGATGAAGAGTTAATTCTCGAAACGTTGACTCTCTTGCTCCTCGGATGCTGCCTGACCGGCTATGCTTTTCCAGCACCACACTCTTCAACTCTGATGCTGGAAAAGCGCAGCAGGTCAGGCAGCATCAAAAGAACAGGAGAATCGACGTTTCGGGCATGAGCCCTTCTTCAGGAATGAGGAGGGTGTGCCAAGCAGGCTAAGATAAACGGTAGGGAGGAGGGACTTAGGGGAGGGGCGTTGGGAATATGATAGGTGGAAGGGGGTTAAGGTGAGGGTGATAGGCCGGAGAGGGGGTGGGGGCGGAGAGGTCA
>NC_057737.1:17481191-17535274 GCF_004010195.1 Chiloscyllium plagiosum | reverse complement strand
CCCCCCCCCCCACCTTTTCTCAGTCCCAACCCTTGGACTCAGCACCGCCTTCTTGACCTGCAATCTTCTTCCCGACCTCTCCGCCCCCACCCCCTCTCCGGCCTATCACCCTCACCTTAACCTCCTTCCACCTATCGTATTCCCAACGCCCCTTCCCCAAGTCCCTCCTCCCTACCTTTTATCTTAGCCTGCTTGGCACACCCTCCTCATTCCTGAAGAAGGGCTTATGCCCGAAACGTCGATTCTCCTGCTCCTTTGATGCTGCCTGACCTGCTGCGCTTTTCCAGCAACACATTTTTAAGCTCTGATCTCCAGCATCTACAGTCCTCACTTTCTCCCAATTGATTATAATTTAGTAAAGCCTATTTCATTAAAAAAAAACTATTTGTCAATATAAACCTCTAGTCTTTCAAAATTAATGGACACATTAAATGAGAACAGAGTTTTGTAACATATAGCAAGCATTTAAATAGTCTAAGTCCAATGCCCAGATGAGGAAAACAGGTTATGATTTGACCTGGAGTTTATCTCTCTGACACCAAGAAGTTAAGAGGCAGAAAACAGAGGTAGTTTTCTTATTAGTTGAAAAATTAGATTTCTAATACTTGCTTCCTTAGAAATGAATTAGATATATACTGGTTGTTTCACCCATTGTGAAAAGTAATGCAACTTGATTTTAATGTGAAGTTGTTTAGTTATCAGATTTCATTTGATTTACAATCTCTCTCCCAGTTTGTTTCCCCTTAAAATGACACTGTTAGAGTTTTCAATGTACCTTCTTACCTTGGCAGCAATGTGGCAATGCATACCCCCATCATAAATCCCTCCTCTCAGCAAGGAGGATGCTATTGTTTGGCCAGAGTCTATCAAGCAGCTTTACACAAGCTATTTGACTTCATCACAACTGGTAGACAAAACAATTACCCTTTTGCATAAAACACTGGATGGGTTTGTTTGTTTCCTCCTTCTGGTAGGTAAAGTTTGCCTGTACGTGAAACCCCAGTGCAAGACCAGCCCACCACTCAGTGTGAAATGGGATCTAACAAGGAGTTTAGGCTGAACTTGTGCTTAGACCTCAGCTGGAGAATTGTGAACTGTTCTGGGTGCATTATTATAGGAAGGAGGCGCACAGATTGGAGAGAGTTCCGAAAAGGTTCAAAAAGAGTGGTTTTAGGGATGAGAAATTTCACTTATGAAGACAGATTGGTGAAGTTGGGGCTGTTTGTCTTAGAGAGGAGAAAGCTAAGAGGAGATTAGATTACATTACAGTGTGGAAACAGGTCCTTCGGCCCAACAATTCCACACCGACCCGCCGAAGCGAAACCCACCCATACCCCTACATTTACCCCTTACCTAACACTACGGGCAATTTAGCATAGCCAATTCACCTGACCCTGCACATCTTTTGGACTGTGGGAAGAAACCGGAGCACCTGGAGGAAACCCACGCAGACACGGGGAGAACGTGCAAACTCCACACAGTCAGTCGCCTGAGGCGGGAATTGAACCCGGGTCTCTGTGAGGCAGCAGTGCTAACCACTGTGCCACCGTGCCACCCATAATCTGATAGAAGTTTTCAAAATCATGAGGGGGCTGAACAGAACAGATAAGGTGAAACTGTTAGCACTAATAAAAGGATCGAGAACAAGATGGCACACATTTTACGTCATTTGAAAAATTAGCAAAAACAATGTGAGAAAAATATTTTTTTCACACAGTGACTAATTAGCATCAAGAAAGGACTGCTTGGAAGCAAGGAGGAGGCAGGTTCAATCAAGACATTAGAAAGGACATTAAATGATTATTTGAACAGAAACAATGTGCAGGGTTACAGACCAAAGGCAGGAGAGTCACACTAAATCATGATACTTATCTGGAGAACCAGCACAGACACAATGGCTTCCTTCTGTAGCGTAATATTTCTGAGATTTGGTGACAATAGCACGAAGGGGAGATGTAAGAAATATATTAGATTCCCTACAGAATGGAAACAGGCCCTTTGGCCCAACAAGCCCACAGCAACCCTCTGAAGAGTAACTCACCCTGACCAATATACCTTACACAACAGACAATTTAGCATGACCAATTTGCCTAACCAGCACATCTTTGGCTTGTGGGAGGAAACTGGAGCGCTCAGAAGAAACCTGCACAGACACAGGGAGAATGTGTAAACTCCACACAGGCAATCACCCAAGGCAGGAATTGAACCCGGGTCCCTAGCACGTTGAGGTAGCAGTGCTAACCACTGAGCCAGCATGCTGCTCCAAATCACACCACTGTTGAATGCAGCTATCTTCTGACACTGCTACTATGGGATGGGGATTCTTCTAGCATTAGCTATTTTTACCATGGCGCAGAAGTTTTGTTGGATGTTGAACAAAATCATTTACAGGCTCAATAATTTCAAAAGAAAATTGCGTGGGTACTTCAGCGCTACAGTGATAAGAATGGGCCAATCTGTCTAAGTAGATTATTCCATAGAGAGGTACCCTTGGCTCAATGGGCCAAACGGCTTTCCTCTGTACCATCTTGACTTTGTCACTCTATAAATAATATGTTTAGAAAATTATCTTAAATATTGGAGTCCAATTTGATGAGGTAATTTTGGATTTTATCGAACTTTGTAAAAGAAAAGATAGGGAGTACATATCAGTGCTGAATCTTTAATCACTAAGTGCGAGTTGGATCAAATTTTTTTGAAGGGATTCTTGCAGTGAGCCCCAAATAGATTTCTCAACATGTCTAATTAATCATGGTCTTATTAATCATGCCTCATTATCCACCACCCCACCCCACAGCATCTCTCACATCTAATTTTGGCCCCATCTTACCATGTGTCATTCTTCAAACCACTCACCACTTAACGGATATCCACCAAAAGACCAACATCCCTTATGCTTGGTCCAGGTCTGGAAAGGTTGCTGTGTACCTAGTGAAATGTTGGCACCCTGGCAATACCTGTCACCAGCAACATAATGGCATAGCAGACACATTGCTCAGGGCACACAGTTAGAATGGCTGACACTCCCTTGCGCATATAATCCCATTCTTTCTCCTTTAATCATTATTTAACAACATGCCCACACAGTTTGCCTGCCCCTTAGCTACATCCTATCTAACCACCCTCTCTAAATCAGCACTCTTCTTTCCCCATTGCCCAGTGGAGACCCACATCTTGTCATCATTCAAGGGGAACATTACAAACAGGCAAGCAATTGGACAATTCCAAACATAAGCTTTCATTGACAGCCAGAGGGAACACAAAGGAAACAAATATAGACTGCAGTTCACCCCCAGAATGCAAACTCAATGCAAATCTTGCCAGTCCAGGATGGTTTTCTGCAGCCAGCTTGCCTCAGCTGGAACTGAGCATCACTCAGGTCCTGCCTGCTTTGTAACACCTAATGCAGTGAGGTCTGTTATTCGCAAGGAGAGCTTCCTCAAGCTCAGTGTCCTCATCCTTCTCCTCGAACAACTGCTCCTATTCCCCTGGCACCTCTACATTCATCTCATTGCTTGCTGCGATGGTGCAGGCACACACTCTGTCTGGGCTGCACTGAAGTCCAAGCTGCGATACCACATTTTCAGCAGCCACATTGTCTGCTCCACCATCATCTCCTCCACCTCTGTCTCCCCTTTTACCACAGGGCACTAACCTGACAGCCATCCTCACCCCTTTCTCCCCTCCATCCCCAAATAGAGACCTACCACATTGAATTCTGTCTCGAATGATCCTCCTTAGTCCCTGAGCCCTCACTAAATACACCTTAATGATGCCCACTTTCATCCTCTACACTCCCTTGTGGAGGCCTTGGTGGAGAATATTGCAAATGGCTCCCTCCGAACCTCCTGTAGCCTATCATGCCCTATGATGCTTTTTCCTCCATACTTGATCTCTTGCTGCCACTTCGTAACAATCCTTGTTCTCACCTCCACAATACCTCTAATCCATGACCAGGGAGCCTAACCCTTCACACTAAGTGTCCGTACTGTAGTCTTTCAAACTAGACACCGATGTACCCTGCAATATAATTGTATACTTCCTGAGTGGCCTGACATGTATCAGAGAGGTTTTTTTAAAAATCCCCTACAGAATGGAAACAGGCCCTTCATCGCAACAAGTCCACACCAACCCTCCAATGAGTAACCCACCCAGACCCACTCCCCTACCCTCTATTTACTCCTGACTAATGCACCTAACACTATGGTCAATTTAGCATGGCCAATCCACCTAACCTGTACATCTTTGGATTGTGGGAGAAAATCTGGAGCACCCGGAGGAAACCCACGCAGACACGGGGAGAATGTGCAAACTCTGCGTAACAGTTGCCTGAGACTGGAATAAAACCCAAGTCCCTGGTGCTGTGATGGTTATGAGGTGTTGGAAAATATTGGATGCCAACGTTCATAGAGGAGGGCTTCCCATCAATCGAGCTCAGAGATGCTTATTGGTGCTGAGCAATACAGAAAGCTCCTCACAGCCAGCAGTGAGTTGAACTCACCATGGAACGCACTCAGACTCCCATGTTGAGAATTCTTATATTGACTCTGCTGCATTTGGAAAGATAGGAAGCTGAATTCTCAAAGAGGTGAGTTATGGCATTAATAAGGTATAACCCCCTCTTAATTAGCAACATGCTGCTGCCTGATGAGAACCTGGGCTGAATATTGTGGGCAGGATATACACACCTGTGTGTCCCATTGTTCTGTTTATGTCCTGAAGGTGCCTCTTAAATGCTCTGTTGGTACTCTATGCCCTGTTAATGCTCTGTTGGTCCTCTGTTGGTGCCCTGTTTGCATCCCGTTGGTGTCCTACTAGTGCCCTGTTTCTGTCCTGTTAGTATTCTATTAGTGCCCTGTTGGTCCTCTGCTGGTACCCTGTTTGTGCTTTGTTGGTGGTCTGTTGGTATTCTATTGGTGTCCTGTTGATGTTGTGTTTGTACCCTGTTGGCACTCTGTTGGTACCCTCTTTTAATTCTGTCAGTACCCTGTTGGTGCTCTGTTGGTAATCTGTATGTGTTCTACTGGTGCACTGTTGGCTCCCTGTTGGTTGTCTATTGGTGATCTGTTGGATATGTATTGGTGACCTGTTGATTTTGTATCAGTGATCTGTTGGATGTCTGTTGGTATTCTGTAGGTTCTCTTTTGGTGTTCTGTTAGTGTTCTGCTTGTACCCTGCTGGTACTCTGTTGGTGCTCTGTTGATGCCCAGTTGGTGCTCTGTTAGCATCCTGTTGGTTATCTGTTGATACTCTTTAGGTGCTCAGTTGGTACCCTGTAGGTGCTCTGTTAGTATGCTGTGGGTGCTCTGTCAGTGCCCTGTTGGTTTCATGGGTGCCCTGTTGATTGTCTGTTAGGTGCTCTGTTGGTATTCTGTTAGTACCCTGCAAGTGCCCTGTCTGTACCCTGTTGATGCTCTGTAGGTGTTCTGTTGGTGCCCTGATGGTAACATGGATTCCTGAACATTCAGGGTAGATGATACAATCCAAAGCCCATTCAGCATTTTCATAGTTTAGACCACAGTCCTGACTCTTTTCTGTGTTTTATACAATTGGCTGGATACATGATTCTGCTCGTGCTAAAATCTAATTTGAGAAATAAATGAAACATAAGATAATAAAATCATATATCTCCAAACTTTCAAGAACTCTGAGGAAACAAATGATCTACTTTCACATTTAAGATCAGTCATGCTTCATTCATTACATTTTAAAATCGAGTGAACAGCCTGAATTCAAAAAGATTAATGTGTTAAACTTTGAAGACACACAGCATCCTCCATGTGTCAGTGAATGTGTTCCCAGGTTTCCAGGATATAGATGCTAGGTTCAAACACCAGTCTGTATCGCATTGCATTGAATGTCTGTGTCTTTTGGGTTGAGCAAGTGCTAGAAGCTAGGTATTGAAGGGATCATGTTCAACAGGGATCATGGTCAAATAGCCTCCTGACACTCATGGTGAAGGCCAACACATGATAATGGTCACATGGGCGAGATAGCAAAAGGCTATAAGATGAAACGGTCACCCGATAAGACTTCAGTGCTTTCAAGAGGGGACAGGAAAGGGAGGAAAACTGAAAAGTTTGAACATGGAGCTTGTAGCATTTATTAGTTAACTTTGGAGGATAGATTAGTGCTTTTGAAGTGGTGTTTGTGTTAGGGAAATCCTTGTCAAAAATGTCTGCAATCAGTCAATGGGAAGTCAAATTGGATTTTACATTTCTTTTAGGAAGGAGGAACTTTGTCATTCAGTTAACAAAGAATCTTAATTAAGTATCAGTTTAGGGAGGGGATATGTGAAAAACAGCTTTCAATTTATTGGGTGAAGCATTTGATGTTGCTGGCTCAGGAGTGTTG
This sequence comes from Chiloscyllium plagiosum, assembly GCF_004010195.1. NCBI lineage: Eukaryota > Metazoa > Chordata > Chondrichthyes > Orectolobiformes > Hemiscylliidae > Chiloscyllium > Chiloscyllium plagiosum. Next base: position 17,528,920 of record NC_057737.1, on the reverse strand, counting down.
TGAATTGGGATAAAACAGCACTGACTAACGTTAGTAGATATTTTCTAATCAACCTGTTCAGGGACACTGTTACATTCTTCTGGAGTAAGTGGCTCTTGAATCCAGGCCTCTTGCCTCTGAGGTAAGGACTCTACACCAGAAGAGCCCTGTCAATCATGCTCCTGTGGGACATGCTAATGGTAAGGCAACTTGTCACAGTTACAGTACTGACAACATCTCTTAAATCAACAACTGAACGCCTCAATCACAATCTCTGTCTATTGGGATGGGTTAACACCAAAATCCCCAAAATGTACCTGCTTTAAGTCAATTCAGTGTGGATGCTTTATCTGCCAAGCAATCACACAAGGGAAAAAAAGGAAGAAACAGAAAAGCTTAGCTATAGAACAGTGAAAATAACAGACTACCATACAATTTGCTGGCCTTGTTAGCTCAGTTCCTCTTGATTAGTACTTAATGGCCTGAACTGAGTGTCAGGTTCCAGTATTACAGCAGAATTTTCAGGGCCTGCCAAGATCGCCAGTCATTCTGGGGTGGGGGGAAGGTGGCCCCGGAGAGTTTTCCCATCAGCCTCTCATTGGCGATGGCCTCCCAATGGCATGCTGGGATGCCAGCTCTCCAAAGAAGCCTCTCCCTGCCTGGGTAGAAATGCACCCTATAGAGGGATTTCACCTCCCCGGCAGTAGTAGATGGGTAGCGTTTTCTACTTTTTATTTGGGAGAAGGTGAGGACTGCAGATGCTGGAGATCACAGTCAAAAAGTGTGGATCTGATGAAGAGCTTGTGCTCGAATCGTCGATTCTCCTCCTCCTCAGAACCTGCCTGACTGGCTGTGCTGTTCCAGCACCACACTTTTTGACTCTACTTTTTATTTGTTTTTAAATGTCGGTGGGTGGACACCTCCATATTGAAATGTCCCCTCACTCACTCTCCTTTGCCACCCGTCCCACGACAAAATGATTTGGTCTTCCCTTGTGAGAGCTCAGTTCTCACCAAACCCGTTTCCATGGCAACTAAGGAGCCATCTCAATCCACGTTCCAAAGTATTAGAAGGCACTTGTGGTGGACTCTACCATCCCTACCTATGTGCCAGGAGGCCTGGGTTCAAACCCTACCTACTTCAGAATAATATCTCCAGAAAACATTCTTTTAAAAAATGTTACAAAGCAGGAAAGGGATGGGTTAGGCTTCTTGACTTGACTCCCTTCCTTAAAACAAAACGTTAGGTCACGTTTGGAATATTGTGCACTGTTCTGGTCACCACACACCCAGAAGGATGTGGTGGCTTTGGAAAGGTATAGAAACAGTTTACCAGGATGTAGCCTGGTTTCGAGGACATTAGCTTTGAGGAGATTAGACAAACTGGTTTGTTTTCACGTGAATGTCAAAGGATGGGGAACAACCAGATATAGAAATTTCCAAAATTATGAGAGGCATAGATAGAATGGCTAGTCAGAATCTTTTTCCCAGCGTATAAATATCAGATATTAGGGGAGATAGATGTTGTGAAACTTGAAAGGGTTCAGAAAAGATTTACAAGGATGTTGATAGGGTTGGAGAATTTGAGTTACAGGGAGAGGTTGAATATGCTGGGACTGTTTTCCCTGGAGTGTCGAAGGCTGAGGGGTGACCTTATAGAAGTTCATGAAGGGCATGGATAGGATAAATAGGCAAAGTCTTTTCCATGGGGTGGGGGAGTCCAGAACTAGAGGGCATAGGTTTAGGGTGAGAGGGGAAAGATATAAAAGAGACCTAATGGGCAACTTTTTCACACAGAAAACACACATGTGTATGGAATGAACTGCCAGAGGAAGTGGTGGAGGCTGGTACAATTGCAACATTTAAAAAGCATTTGGATGGGTATATAAATAGGGAGGGGTTGGAGGGATATAGGCAAGGTGCTGGCAAGTCAGACTACATTTGGTTGGATACCTGGTTGGCATGGACAAGTTGGACTGAAGGGTCTGTTTCTGTGCTGTACATGACTCTATAGTGTTAAAGTAAAACAGGTAAGTTTAAGATGTGGGAGGCAGATTTTATATACAGAGGGTATGCCAGGGGAAGTGCTGAAGGTGAATTAAATAGCAATGTTTAAGAGGCATCTTAACAGATATATTAATAGGCAGGGAACAGAGGGATACGGACAGTATAGGGGCAAAACATTTTAGTAGAAAGACATCATGGGTCAGCGAAGTCCTTGTGGGCTGAAGGACCCTGTTCCTGTGCTGTACTGCTCTTTATTCTTTGTTCTCTTTGTTCTGTTTATTATTTGCAAACTCAGTTTTACATTTCAGCAGAGAGCAATATCAGGACAACACCTTGATGGATGGAAGTGTGCAAATTGAAGATAGGGCTGTAAAACTTAGAACACTCAATGAGGTCATTCAGAAAAGCTTTAAAAGACTAATACCTGGATTGAGAGATTGTCTTATGAGGAAATGTTGGACAGGCTAGGCTAGCATCTGCTGGAGTTTAGAAATGTAAGAGGTAGCTTAATCGAAACGTATAAAATCCTGAGGGGGATTTAACAGCATAAATGCGGAGAGGATATTTCCTAGACTAGGGAGAATCTAGAACTGGGGATCACCGTTAAAAACCATTAAAAACAGAGATTACGCAAAAGTTGTTTTCCTCTCAGAAAGTTATGAATCTTTGGAACTCTATCCTTGCTAAAATGATTCAAAAACAAAATCGTAGGTAGTCTGCAAATCATCAACTGTTCAGCCAGAAACAATATTGACATTGTGATGGCCACAATGTGTAACTATCCAGTCTTCATGGACAGCTCACAGACTAATCTGTGCCTCTGTCTTTCATCTTTATTGACTTGCCTCTTATTTTTAATCTGTTTGTATGTGCAATGTGTTACTAATTCTTAGAAATCAATAAACTCATTCATTTTTAACCCGAGAAAGACTCAACATAAAACATAAACTCATATGGGTCTGGGAGAAAGATATCAGTGTGGAGTATCCCATCTGGAACAGATTGGAGAATGTCACCCAGGGTCTAGGAGTAACATTCAACAAAAGTATGTCCGTACATAAAACTGGGCAATGTCCATTTGCCTTGACTTTCACCACTTTCATGGCTCAATAATAATGGAGACGTTGATGAACAGTGGCAATCAGTCTCCATCGATGAGCTTACAGAAGATCCAGCCATAATCTGAGGCAAACCCCTGTCGTGGAGAGCTTTGGAAACCAAGATCTATGGCTGCCTGCTCCTCCCAAACAGGTTTCACTTACCAAATGCCTGTCTCAAATGATTTACGTACTCCACTTATAGACATAGACGTAGACATAGAAACGTACAGCACAGAACAGGCCCTTTGGCCCACGATGTTATGCCGAGATTTAATCCTAATGTAAAATATAGTAACAACCTACGCACCCCTCAACTCACTGCTATCCATGTGCATGTCCAGCAGTCGCTTAAATGTCCCCAATGACTCTGCTTCCACCACCACTGCTGATAACTCTCTGTGTAAAAAACCTACCTCTGACGCCTCCTTTATACCTTCCTCCTAACATCTTCAAACTATGACTTCTCAACCAGTCAATCCTGCCCTGGGGAAAAGTCTCTGGCTATTGACTCTATCTATTCCTCTCATTATTTTGTACACCTCTATCAGGTCTCCTCTCTTCCTCCTCCTCTCCAGAGAGAAAAGTCCGAGCCTATTCAACCTTTCTTCATAAGACAAGTCCTCCAGTCCAGGCAACATCCTGGTAAACCTTTTTTGCACCCTCTCCAAAGCCTCTGTATCTTTCCTATAGTAGGGCGACTAGAATTGGACACAATATTCCAAGTGTGGTCTCACCAGGGAATTGTAGAGCTGCAGCATTACCTCATGGCTCTTAAACTCTATCCCCCTGTTGATGAAAGCCAAAACACCATATGTTTTCTTAACAACCCTATCTACTAAGGTGGCAACTTTGAAGGATCTATGTACTTGCACACCCAGATCCCTCTGTTCCTCCACACTGCCAAGAATCCTGTTTTTAATCCTATATTCAGCATTTGAGGTCGACCTTCCAAAATGCATCACTTTGCATTTATCCAGGTTGAACTCCATCTGCCATTTCTCAGCCCAGCTCTGCATTCTGTCTATGCCACGCTGCAGCCTGCAGTAGCCCTCTATACTGTCGACGACACCTCCAACCTTTGTGTCATCTGCAAATTTACTAACCCACACCCAACCTCCTCATCCAAGTCATTTATAAAAACTACAAAGAGCAGAGGCCCAAGAACAGAGCCCTGCGGGATCCCACTCAACATTGTCCTCCAGGCAGAATACTTTCCATCTACAACCACTCTCTGCCTTCTGAATTCAGATAGCCAAATCTCCCGTATCCCATACTTCCTGACTTTATGAATGAGCCTACCATGGGGAACCCTATCAAATGCCTTGCTGAAATCCATATACACCACATCCACTGCTCGACTTTCTTGACACCTCCTCAAAGAACTCAATAAGATTTGTGAGGCATGACCTGCCCCTCACAAAGCCATGCTGACTGCCTTTAACCACACTATGCTTTGCCAAATAGTCATAAATCCTATCCCTCAGAATTCTTTCCAAAACTTTGCTGATCACAGATGTAAGACTGACTGGTCTGTAATTGCCATCGATTTCCCTGTTACCCTTCTTGAAAAGAGGAACAACATTCGCCTCCTTCCAGTCCTCCGGTACGACTCCCGTGGAGAGTGAGGAGGCAAATCTTCTCGCCAGCGGCTTAGCAACCTCCTTTCTCGTTTCCTGGAGCAGCCTCGGGTAAATCTGGTCTGGCCCTGGGGACTTATCAATCTTAATGTTTTCCAAAATTTCTAGCACATCAACTTCATCAATCTTGATCTGGTCAAGACTGTATCCCAGCTCCTCTAAGTTTTCATTTATAACAAGTTCCCTTTTCTTGGTGAAAACCAAAGCAAAAAACTCATTTAGGGCTTCCCCTGTCTGCTCAGACTCCATGGACAAGCGCCCTCCGCTATCCCTGATCAGCCCTACCTTCTCCCTGATCATTCTCTTATTCCTCACGTATGAGTAAAACGCCTTTAGGTTCTCCCTAATCCTTCTTGCCTAGCCTTTTTCGTGCCCCTCCTGGCTCTCCTCAGTCCATTTCTGAGCTCCTTCCTAGCAAGCCTGTAATCCTCTAAAGCTAAGGATCCTTGCTTCCTCCACCTTACATAAGCTGCCTTCTTCCTTTTGATGAGAAGTTCCTCTGTTCTCATCATCCAAGGTTCCTTAATCTTACCTCTTCTTACCTGCCTCAGAGGAACAACTGCTCCTTAAATAGTCTCCACATGTCTGCATTATCTGTTTCTCCAGTTCATGAAACCATCTCATGAGACTCTGCTCCATGAGTATGGCTCCCCTGATAGTTAGCTATCATAAATACAGCATTGTACTCAATTTGCAAGGTTTAAGTCAACCGAGCCTTTTTCTAATGAGCACAAGCAGCTAAACTGAACCCTTCCTCCATTCAGATGGATCAGTTATCTCATTCAAAGAGGTCTGAATGTGGGTTTAATGTCACAGTCTTGGATATATGGACATTAAGGGAGAAATTCTAGTTATTTGTGTCAGAGGATTCGAAGTTTAATTCTGTCCCTCTGCTAACCACACTGCACAACTTTAATTTTAGTCTTCACAATAAAACTAATATTCAGCTGAATATGTCACATGTATACAGTTTTGTTTGTAGCCATGTTTGAAAAAGGCCAGACAATACTTATTATTCAAGTGCCTTTGTCCCCTTGATAAGATTAGTTTGTGTTTTAAATTGCTAAGTAGCTGCTTTTAATATGCAGTAATATCTATTTTCTTGTCAGTTAAATAAATGAATGGCTTATCCACTCTGTCTAGACATTTGAATATTAAGCAATGATATTTTATGATATTTTGCCTCTCAGTACAAAACTGATTGTTTCAGAAAAATAATTAACTGTGTGAATATAATGTCACTATTGAAAGGTTAACATTTCTTCCGGGAATTTCAATCCCATCAAATTTGACTGGAAACATCAATGCAAAATAAAGTAACTGGGTAAGGACAGAAACATGTTGAGAGTCTTCATTCTGAGTTTTGGAGACTATAAGATGTGGCTTGCAGTTCACATTAAATATGTCACTGGATCATTGAATTGATTCAAAACTGAGTTAGAGAGATTTTTGCTAGACAATGGAGTCAAGGATTATGAGGGACAGATAGAAAACTGGAATTGAGACCACAATCAGGTCATTCATGACCATAAATGACAAAGTAGGTTCAAAGGATAAATAGAATACTGCTGCTCCTAAATCCTATGTCCATACATTATAATTCAAGTCAACTGACAAAGACCATGTTGTGAAACCTGAAAGGGTTCAGAAAAGATTTGCAAGGATGTTGCCAGGGTTGAAGTGTTTGAGCCATAGAGAGAGGCTGATTAGGCTGGGGCTGTTTTCCCTGGAGCGTCAGAGGCTGAGGGTTGACCCCATGGAAGTTTATAAAATTGTGAGGGGCTTGGTTAGGGTGATTAGCCAAGGTGTTTTCCCCAGAGTAAGGTGATCCAAAACTGGAGGGTATAGATTTAAAGTGAGAGGGGAAAGATTTAAAGGGCAACCTTTTCACGCAGAGAGTGGTGCGTCTATGGAATGAGCTGCCGGAGGAAGTGGTGGGGGCTGGTACAATTACAACATCTAAAAGACAACTGGATGGGTATACGAATAGGAAGGGTTTGGAGGTACATGGGCCAAATGCTGGCAAATGGGACTAGATTAAATTAGGATATCTGGTTGGAATGGACAAGATGGACCAAAGGATCTGTTTCCATGCTGTGCTGCTCTTTGTCTCTATGACCAGAATGGAACTGGATATCAAATTTGGGCAGAATTTCACAATCCAGTCAGTATTAGTTTTGAAAATACTTCCTCAAGAAAGCTAACAAATCACATTCCACATCTTTTCTACCTTTAACATCTATACCTTATAATGTTGTTCTTATTTTATCATGTATTAACTACCTACAGAATTCTGAACGATTATTTATTTGTTTTAACTTGTACAAATGCTTTTCAATACTCTTTTGTTTCTGAACAGGATGGAATAGTTGCTTGAGATGATAATTAATCCAAAGGAGACACAACCACAGAATAACGGTGAATCACACAATTCTGAAGGAACAGATAATGGAAGGGGTTTGAGTCCAATCAAAGGAACCAATTCCATTCACAGAGGCTACTATGAGATGCTGAAGAGTGAAAAAATTTAATAAGGTACTCAAATTAAATCAGTAATTCAGGAGTATTTTCAAAGAGGATTTAACTCTATTAATTGTGTATAATATATTACTGTACCTGTCCATCCAGTCCGGTTCTCCTTACTAACATCAGCGCCATGTTTTAGTAATACTCTTGTACACTCCAGATATCCAAGTGTAACAGCAAGGTGCAGTGAAGTCCGACCTCTTGGGTCAAGTTGTTCGATGTCAACCTGCCAATCAAAGGACATGTTCAACAATTGTCACTTTATCATTTTGCTTCTTCGGTTTATAAATTGGCATGACGAAGCAAAATTGGTCACATCAATGATAGGCTCACTTTCTGCAGGATTCAATTTTGACATTTCCATTACAATCTGAGTCAAAATCCATTTAAACTGGGATTGTGCTGCACTGTGCGAGAATCTGGGCTGATACTGAGACAACTGTATTCCATCTTTTTTACTGCTCCCAATAATTTTCCCCCATTTCCCTCAAGCCACTTGACTTGAATTTGTATACTCAGTGTCCATCATGTGTGAAACTAGATAATGGCTTTTCAACTGCATGCGGCATCACACTTCCTGCTGACCGAGAGTGATGATAAGCTCAATCACTGAACGTTCAGCTGGCAAATTGTGAGTAAAGCATGTTTGAAGCTGTAGTTGTTGTGGTGATTCTCTAGTAATGAAAGAAGTAGAAGCCGGGATGGGGGCAGTCAGACTGGGAAGTGAGTGCAGAAGGTGGTGCAGTCAGGTTGATCGGGAAGGAGGTAGTAACTCGGATTTCTGTGGTGAACAAGTTGGAAGGTAGTGACAGCAATCAGCTGAGGGGGTAGGGGTGATGGGTGATAGTGCTGTGAGCAAGTGAGGCAGTTGTAGCAATGATTGAGTGGGGAGGTGTGACAGCCAGCAGATGAGGAGTTGATAGTGACTGTGATTAGTAGGGAGTGACTGCTGGTGAAGATTCCTGGAATAGAAGTAAGTGACAGAAGTCACCATTCTTTGAATGTATTCTGAGAGTCTGTTCCCTTTGGCTCCACGTTCAGTTGAGTAGACTTTTTTTTTCAAGAATGTACTTTTTTTAATGTGATGTGTGCAAGGGCAGCATTTGTTACCCATCTCTAATTGCCCTTCAACTCAGTGAGTTAAACTGAGAGACCAATTAACATCGGAACATTGAATCTAGGAACATGGCTGATCCTCTACCTGAAGGCCATTTTCTGACTCTTCCTTGATGCCTTTAAACCTAGAAATTGATCTCTTTCTTTCTTGATTATATTCAGTGACTTGGCCTCCACTGTGTATGGTGGTACAGAATTCACTACCCTTTGCATGAAGGCGTTTTCCCTCATCTCAGTCATAAATGCTCTGCCTCATATTTGAGACTGTGTCCCCTGGTCCTGGATTCCCGAACCAGGGAAAATACCTCCCTGTATCTAGTCTGTCCAGTCCTGTTAGTTTTATCGATTTCTCCATTTTATTCATCCTGACAAATGTGAGGTGAAGCAATTTGGAAGGACAAGTTTAGGTGGGAATTATACAGTGAATGGCAGAACCCTTAGGAGTATTGATATGCAGAGGGATCTGGGTGTTCAGGCCCACAGATCACTGAAGGTGGCAGCTCAGGTAGATAATGTAGTAAAAAAAAGCTTATGACATGCTTGCTTTCATTGGAAGGGGCCCTGAGTATAAGGATAGGCAAGTTATGCTGCAGCTTTAAAGAATTTTAGTAAGGCCATACTTAGAATATTGCATACAGTTGTGGTCACCACACTACCAGAAGGATTTGGATGCTTTGGAGACAGTACAGAAAAGGTTTACCAGGACGATGCCTGGTATGGGGGATTTTAGCTATGGAGGAAGGTTGGATAGACTGGGTTCATTTTCACTGGCCTGCAGGAGGTTGAGGGACAACCTAATAGAAGTTTATAAGATTGTGAATTGCATGGATAAAGTGGAGAGTATGAGGCTTTTTCCCAGGCTGGAGGGGTCAATTACAGGGGGACACAGGTTCAAGGTGCAGGGGTGGGGGGGTTTAAAAGAGATGTGCGAGGCAAATTTTCACACAAACAGTGGTGATTGCCTGGAACATGCTGCCAGAGAGGTTGTTGGAAGCAGACACAATAGCAGCATTCAAGATACACCTGGACGGATACATGAATAGGAAGGGAATAGAGGGATACGGATCCTGTAAGTGAAGACAGTATGGAAGGGCAAAATTAGTCAGCGCAGGCTTAGAGGGCCGAAGGGTTGTTCCTGTGCTGTATTGTTCTTTGTTCAATCAAAGCACTCTTTTATTTCTGAACTCTAGTCAGACAAAATGCTGTGGGTCTGGTGTCACTGGGCCAAGCAAGCAAGGTTATGATGGCAAATGTCTTTCCAGTGAACCACAATAATCAGTGATATATCTCATCATAACCATTACTTTCATTAAGTCTAAATTCTACCAGCTGCTGTGCTGGGATTTGAACCTAAGCCCCAGAGTTTAGAATGGGCCTAATGCAGTGATATTGCCATTCTGCCATCATCTCCCATTTGGCCTGAAGTGATTGTCCAGCTCCCTGTGGTTCAGATTTATGCGACTGTAGTCAGTGGCAATGGTGTCTGACTCAGAATAATCCTGACAGGGTGTGTTCAAACAAACTTAAGATCTTTATTTGATCCTGATCTTTTGATCTTTACCAATATGCTGAATGATGTATTCATTCCTCATAAGGAGCTTACACTCCTACTCTCCATATTAGAGTCCTAGAAAGTGTCTGGTCTCCAGAAACAAGTGAATCAGAACCACATTTCAAAGCCTTGTCCTCTTAGTTGCACTGCTCCTGGCATCACCCCTCCTATCTCCTGTGACTACTGTGATAGCAGCAATCACAGAGTTAACATCTGTCATGGAAGGAGCAATGGGCCTGGATATGCAGTCTATATGTTTGCTGACTGGGTAGATTTCAAATCCACTACATTGGAAAGCCATGGTAAAGCTTTGAAATTAATCTGTGACAAGCCATGGTTTAATAATTCTGCACACAATAGATTAGGAACTAGTTAACTTATGTTTCTTGATGGCAGTTTTTAGTCATGCATCATCACTTAGTTAAAAGGTTAAATAACTAACAGGTCTTTGGCATTTAGAAAATGAATGTTCCCTTGAGAAAATTGGCCTGTCAGACATTGGTGCGAGAAGCCATAAAACATTTACTAGCTACATTGATGAAGGTTTTCCAACAGGTATCATCAAGCATAGCTGAACTGTTGAAATGGATCCTAATGCTTAATAACGGAACTGTAATAACCTTTCCTGTGGAAACATGTCCCTGCAGATTCTGCAGAAGCTCCATAGGTAAGACAGAGAAGACCAATCCTTGGTTTTAATTTGAAGCGCAATAGATCTTGCACTGAGCACCAATGCATTTGACATTTGTTCCATCCGTACTGAATAGATGGTCTTGTCTTGGCCATTCATCAATTCATTGCAGGTCACCACAAAACAAAACGTGGCAGCCCTTCTCATTCATTTTATAAATGGTCTTCTCATGATGATCAATAATTTTCAAGCTACCATTTCTTTCATGTCCTGTATGCAAAGGAGGAAATCCAGAAGTGGAATGCATCATTTTCATCATAACAAGTAATACAATGTGATTTACAAAATTGCCTGGGAACACTTTGTCAAATTTTGCTATTTTAAGGTTCCAGTGTTTACAAACATGTTTAACTTCCAAATTTGTTTGAGCAATAATCGAGGCAACATCTTCAATATCATAAACAGTTTATTTCCGACAAAGCTCCAGACTTTTCAATGTGACCCATCACAGATTGCATCCACACAGTAATTATTTTTTTCCATGCTGAGGATCTTGTATTGTGCAGTAAGGCTGTGAGAAAGAATCAGTCTGTCACTATTGCACATCCACCTAATGTCTGGATTGGTCAGTGAGTGTTATTTTTGACATAAACTTCTGAAATCTTTCAGACTGTTTTGTTAAGATAGAACACCAGGACTTCCTGTGGAGAATTCTTGTTGTTCCTAGTATTTATAGGGTAGGTAGATTCAACACTTCCATTCCTACAAATGTAATGAGGCGATGGCAAGTGGAAATTATAGGCAGAGTCAGTGTCAGCGCTATTTTCTTTGAATCTGGCTGAGAAACTCCACTTCACAGCAGGACATTCATCTTTAAGCTTGCCTGCAATTGGTGCATGACCTGAGCAAAGTAAATGGTACTTTCAGCAAAACGATCAAAAGCAAGGAAAATAAAGACTTGTATTTATATATCTCGTCATGACTACCATTTTTATGAGAGTGGTCCACAGGCAATAAAAATACTTTAGAAGCGTAGCCACTGTTTTAATGTAAGTAGTACAGCAGTCAATTTGTGCAGGCTCCCACAAACAGCATTGTAACATTCACTGGATATGATGTGTTTGTGATATTGACCTTGGGATGACTATTGACCAGGGCACCAGGGATAAATTCCCCTGCTGCTCTCCAATTAATAAGCTACTTGAGAGGACAGACTTCTAAATTAATTCAAACGAGCAAAATTAAATCTTGTTCTCACCTGTTGATGAGACAGATGGAGTTTTTCTCTTTGATCCATTCATGAGGTGTGGGCATTACTGCCTGGATCAGCATTTACTGCCAATCCCTAACCACCAAGCTTGCTAGGGCCATTCCAGCAGTTAGTTCACATTACTGTGAGTCTGGAGTCATGGGCAGGCTAGACTAGGGAAGGACAACAGGTTTAAAAGGACATTTTTACAACAATGGTCACCAATAGGCCAGTTTATTGTTAATTCGAATTTCACCATCTGTCATGGTGAGTCTTGAGGCCATGTCTCCAAACCATTACTAGTCCAGAGACCATTTACCATGGGCCACTATCTCCTCTCAGAGATGAACTGTGGCTTAGACTGCACCCATAATTCCTAGGGATATACATCAAAGTACAACGGCCAATGGCGGTATGAGCTTGAGGGTAGGGCACATGCTCTTGTAGCCAACATGGATCTTATGCATAAAGGTAAGACAATAATGTTGAAGATCAATGTTACTGTATCACAAAAGAAGAACAAATGTTGAATACAGCTCCTGTTTCAATAAATGATCACAAAGCGAACATTTTCACAAGAACAGATGTTCCCAGGGAACATTGTGTTTCTTGGAGGCAATCCATGAGGTACGGGGATGACACAGGTTGCAACAACCATGAAGGTATTCAAGTAATTTGATCCAGACTCAAAGCAAAATCCTTAAAAGACTGGCAGCATATCTAAAAGGGGAATGAGTGCAGCCAGTGAGTTACATTAAAAAAAGAGTATTTTTATCTACTGGGTCTGACATTTACCACAAGTGTTGATATCTTCTCAGCAGCTCCAAAGGTGATTTTTACAAATGTTGACAGGTCTGGTGGGTACTATTAGCACTGGTAGGGCATTATGCAGCTATGGGAAGTTAGAGTGGCTGCTGGAGATAAATTGCTGTGACCTTTTTAATTGTCCAATTTTCACCAGGTGGGCACTTAAAATCCTCTGAATAATATCATAGAGTTTCTTGTATTTGGATAATTGAAACTCTGGAACAGTCACTATATGACAAAGTACCTCCTTGATTGGCACCACATTCTCTCCTTCCATCACCAATGCTCAGTAGCAGCAGTGTGTACTATCTACAAGATGGACTACAGAAGGCTCCTTTGACAGCACTTTCCAAACCCATGACCACTACTATCTCGAGAAACAAGAGCAGCAGATAAACAGATAAAATATGACCAAGTTCACCTCCAAGCCACTCACCAACCTGATTTAGAAATGTATGACCATTCCTTCAGCGTTGTCAGGTCATATGACTGGAGCCCCCTCCATAAGGGCATTGTGCGTCTATCTACATCAAATGGACTATAGCCATTCAAGAAGACAGTTCACCATCACCTTCTCGAGGGCAGCTAGTGTTGGGCAAGAAATGATCGTCCAGCCAGCGATGACCACATCCCATGAATGAATAACGGAGAAAATAAATCTTTCACATTATTCTAATTGTACCATGTATATTAATCACTGACATTTACACTGACATAAAAGTAAACTAAAATTTACAGTGGTATTTTCACTCCAATGTATGTCCTGAAGCAATCATCTGCATCTGGGTCTACCTATATTTTAAGCCCAAGGAGCTACCCTAGACAAATAGTCCTCGAATAATAATTTAAAAAGCTAGTAATTGCCCAATGACAGTGATTTACAAAAGTAGAATTCAACTGAATGATCCTTGACAATATCATACATGCCTATGGTAAAACATACTGAGACTGAGTGTTGCCTTAAGCTGGAGGATGATAGAATTGTACATTGAACATATTATACAGGTACTAAGATAGGAAACTAAAATACTTGATGCAACTGAGTTATATGTTTTCAATTCTGTAATAGTGGGAGATACAATGTACATTTTGCACAGTGCACCATGTGGGATTGCTACTCAGCAATGACTCAATTTTTACAGTTCATTACTAAGTGGTATGGTTTAAAAATATGTTTTGATTAAATAGGAAGATGTGACTCAAAAGTAGCACTTTTGCCTCTGAATCAGAAGATTGAAGATTCAAGCACCAGTCCAGGGACTTGCGCACATTATCCATGCTGACACATCAGTGCAGCCATAGGGAATACTATGTTTTAGAGCTGTCATCTCTGGGATGATCTGTTAAACACATATGCTCTCTCATTTGGGCATTAAAATGTCATGATGCTACTTCAAAGAAAGATATCCTGATCAATGTTTGTCCCTTACCATTTAAAGTAGCAGATTACTCATCATGATCATATTACTGTTTGTACCAAACTTGCTGTGTGCAAATTGATTGCCACATTTCTACTTTATAAGCAACTTAACCCAAAAGTTCACAGAGAAATATATTGAGACAACCTGTGGTTATGAAAGGCACTACATATATACGAGTAAACAAACTTTTCCTTTCTTTATGACAAGAGTTCAGAATAAATGTATACATTTCCAGCAGTTTTCCTTTTATGATTCTCAAAATAGGTTTGATCATTGCACTGTCACTGTTAAGTGAATGTTGTTTCTAAACTCATCTGAAAGAGATTCTCAGTAAACTAAGATATATGTAATGTGACATCCTCAATCAACAGCAAGTCTTAAGGTAAAACTGATTTTAAAATGATAAGGGCATTCTCAAGAAAAAGAAGGTTAGGTCAGAAAACCTTTGTGAAAAAGATAACATGTAAAATAAAAGTTGCAATCAGTTGGAGTTTCTTCTTGGAAGTATTTATTGCAAGTCAAACCACTTCATGGCCTGCAAACAGGAGTGCCAGCTGGGATCTTTGCCTTTTCCTGTTGGTTTTGGGTTTACAATGCTGTTTGCAAGTGGTAAACCAATACAGAAGGGGTGCGAGTACGGAGTTAGATTGGTAAGAAAACCTACCTCAGTTCTTGGTCACAGCTTCTAATATTGTTTAAAGGTCCCTAAATCTAAGCCCTCACCACCTTAACCCACATCCCCAGCCATTCCAAATCCCCTCCATGATCCCATTTATCCTCCATAGCTTACCCAGTATCCATCATGAGCAGTCAACGGATTTCATGCAATATGAATGGGAAGATAATAAATCTTTCACCATCTAATAGAAGCTTCCATTAAACACATTATCATTGATAATGAGAAAAAAATGCTTTCAGATATATTGAAAGTTTGTACCAAAACTACACCAACTACATCAAAGGCACAATCTGTTTTGGCACCCTCTTTAACCTGTGTTTTAATCTCTGATGAATTAAATACCTATGTGCTGAAACCAATTATTGGAAATACTGCTAAGCATTCATAATGGCCACAGCTTTCCAAACAACACAGTGCGACAAGAGATGCAAAGAATAGAAAGTGTTCCTTTGAATTTCAAAGTAGGGTGAGAACTCAGATTTTCTTCAAGTGTCAAAAATAGCTTTTTTTAAATTTGCCACAATAATCAACCATTTAAATTCCAGTACAAAGCAAATCTTAGCAGGACTTATACACTTAATGGCAAGGTCCGAGGGAGTGTTGCTGAACAAAGAGACCTTGGAGTGCAGGTTCATAGCTCCTTGAAAGTAGAGTCGCAGGTAGATAGGATAGTGAAGAAGGCATTTGGTATGCTTCCCTTTTTTGGTCAGAGTATTGTGTATAGGAGTTGGGAGGTCAATTTGCAGCTGTACAGGACATTGATTAGGCCACTTTTGGAATATTGTGTGCAATTCTGGTCTCCTTCCTATCGGAAGGATATTGTGAAACTTGAAAGGGTTCAGAAAATATTTACAAGGATGTTGCCAGGGTTGGAGGATTTGAGCTATAGGGAGAGGCTGAATAAGCTGGGGCTATTTTCCTTTGAGCGTTGGAGGCTGAGGGGATAACCTTATAAAGGTTTATAAAATCATGAAAGGCATGGATAGGATAAATAGAGTAAATCTCTTCCCTGGGGTGAGGGAGTCTAGAACTACAGGCCATAGGTTTAGGGTGAGAGGGGAAAGATATAAAAGGGACCTAAGGGGCAACTTTTCCACACAGAGGGTTGTGCGTGTATGGAATGAGCTGCCAGAGGAAGTTATGGAGGCTGGTACAATTGCTGCATGTAAAAGATGGGTACATGAATAGCAAGTATATAGAGGGATATGGGCCAGGTGCTGGCAGGTGGGACTATATCAGGATGGGATATCTGGTCGACATGGACAAGTTGGATGGAAGGGACTGTTTCCGCGTTGTACATCTCCATGACTCTACAAAAGGTAACAACACTAGTTGAAGGACAGTTTGCAACATTTTCCATTTCATTATGGTACTCTCTCTCCATTAGAAATCTATCACACTGAAGGGTGAAATGTCTTTAAAGGATGGATCGCTATGATGAATCACTGAATTAAAAGCATATCTATATTAGAAAACAGCACTCAGTGGTAACCCTGAAAATGTGAAAAAATTGACATATATTCCTAAATCCTCAGCAGATTTATCATTTTGTCACAAGTTCTCAAATTTGCAACCTTCTCATGTGCTTTCAATGTCTTGCTCCACAAGGTGAAAATTACATTAGATTCCCTACAGTGTGGAAACAGGCCCTTTTGGCCCAACAAGTCCACACCAACCTTCCAAGGAGTACCCCACCCAGACCCATTTCCCTCTGACTAATGTACCTAACACTATGGTCAGTTTAGCATTTTCAATTCACCTGACCTGCACATCTTTGGACTGTGGAAGGAAACCAGAACACCTGGAGGAAACCTGCACAGACACAGGGAGAATGTGCAAGCTCCACACAGTCTCCTGAGGCTGGGATCGAAAACGGGTGTCTGGAGCTCTGAGGCAGCAGTGCTGACCACTGAGCCACCGTGCTGCCCCGAAAATAGTACGCAGGAGGAAATCTGATTTTCATCTCCCATTGGGGATGAGTTTGAACCCTGGAGACAAGGTATTCCCAACCCACAAATAGGCCAGGAAAAAATGGAGTGGGGTCAGAAATACAGAGAAAAATTGTATTCCCTTTAAAATGGACAAAGTGTAGCCATATGGACACTAAACTGTACCTCTATACCCACACGACAATTCAGCTCCACATGTTCAGATAGCACTGTTAGGTCTAACATGCTAAAATTGGCAGGTGAAGTTACTTTCAGCAATAACTCCAACAAATGTATTACTTTTTCAGTTTTACAGTCAATTTTATTATCAGATTTAATGTCACTAGTCTCTCCTAAAAGTGAACCTTGTATTGATTATGAGGCATGAATTGCTTCCACCAGCCTAATATCCAATACAGATCTCTTGCTATAATATCATAACTCACTGAAATGTAAATATTCTCTCTTTGAAATATGTATTGAATGTACAGTTGTATATTCTAATAGATGAAAACTTGAGATATAAACTGAAAGTCAACTTGTTAAATGCAGGAAGATAAATGAACAATATTCAGTGTGAACATTTCTGTAGTTGAGAGTTCTACTATTTTGTCTAAGATATTATGGAGATAAAGATACTTCAGCTGAATTTGCAATAGCAGCTCTCTTGTCTCTATGTCATAAGATCATGGGTTTAGGCCCCATTTCAGGGACTTGAGTGTGTCACCTCAACTATCACTTCAGTGCAATGTTGAGTGAGCATCACATTATTCTCAAACAAGCCAGGAGAAAACCAAGGTGAAGCCTCTCTTAGTGGAAGAACAACAGCACAGTGTAGCAGAAGGTAAACATCCACCTGACAGCAGAAATGTTCCAGAGAAGGTGAAACAGGTAAAGGGAAAAACCCATTCTCACCATAAAGGGAAATGGGGAGGGGATACCCCAGAGCAGATACCACTGGTCAAGACCATCAGGGGACATACCAGTGAGGTAAAAACAGTGCCACCCACTGGGGAATCAAAGGAACTAGACCAAGTTCCAAATCTCAATCAGTCGAATTGGATTGTTGTAAAGTTCAATGAGAGTGAGGTGCAGGAAAGCAAGTTCAGACATGCTACAGAAGGTGAACAACAGGTTACCATCCACTGATCTCCTATAAATCTAATTTGTGGTCGTGCCTGAATCTAGTGCAACGTCTATAGAACTGGTCAATAAAGCATTAAGGTTCAGAAAGATGGTGCAGCCTAGGGAACAAATCTGACTGCTACATCCAAAGCAAGATGACGGTGAATGCAGAATTTTGTTGTTGTTGTCCTAATGGTTGTATTTTTATTTAAGACCAACATTGTAATGGACTGCCCACGATTGACAAAAAGGAGAAATACTATTTGCATACCGTTCTTATGGCTGACAGTGGCAAAATATAGACCATCAATTTTCAAATTCCATCATCTGATCGCAGCACATAGGACCTTCAAGAAGTAGTTTGAAAACAGGAGAATACACTGATTAAAATGGTTGCAGCAATTAGCTGACCACAGGTTGAGCCTCACGAAACCATCAATAAACAAGAACCATCTGAGTCAAAATTAACATATTCATCAATATTCATCATTGACACTCAGATTTCCTGTTTTTGTAACTTTATGGATTAGTTTCTCATTTTGGGATGAAAGACATACCTGCAATTCATAGTTTGGAAAATAAACAATGAAGCCAGGCACAGTAATGAGCCATATTTCAAGCTTTGGCAGAGTAGCAGAGAAAGAGAAATGTACTGTAAGAGCAGTACTAGAAGATTCTGTCTCTCTCCCTGTTTTCTGTCAGTCTCTTAATAGACAATGCAGTGATAAAGCAAATTGGAAAAACTGCATCTGCCATGCATCTGACCACTCACCCAACCTGTCCAGGTCACCCTGTAATCTCCTAACATCCTCCTCACATTTCACCCTGCCACCCAGCTTAGTATCATCAGCAAATTTGCTAATGTTATTACTAATACCATTTTCTATATCATTAATATATATTGTAAAAAGCTGCGGTACCAGCACTGATCCCTGCGGTACCCCACTGGTCGCTGCCTGCCATTCTGAAAGGGAGCCGTTTATTACTACTCTTTGTTTCCTGTCAGCCAACCAACTTTCAATCCAAGTTAGTACTTTGCCCCCAATATCATGCGCCCTAACTTTGCTCACTAACCTCCTATGTGGGACTTTATCAAAGGCTTTCTGAAAGCCCAGGTACACTACATCCACTGGATCTCCCTTGTCCATCTTCAGAGTTACATCCTCAAAACATTCCAGAAGATTAGTCAAGCATGATTTCCCCTTCATAAATCCATGCTGACTCTGACCTATCCTATTACTGCTATCCAGATGTGTCATAATTTCATCCTTTATAATAGACTCCAGCATCCTTCCCACCACTGAGGTCAGACTAATTTCCTGCTTTCTCTCTCCCACCTTTCTTAGAAAGTGGTATAACATTAGCCACCCTCCAATCCTTAGGAACTGATCCCGAATCTATCGAACTCTGGAATATAATCACCAACGCATCCACGATTTCTCGAGCCACCTCCTTCAGTACCCTGGGATGTAGACCATCAGGCCCCAGGGACTTATCAACCTTCAGACCTAACAGTCTCACCAACACCAATTCCTGGCAAATATAAATTCCCTTCAGTTCAGGTCCTTCAGCCACTGTTACCTCAGGGAGATTGCTCGTGTCTTTCCCAGTGAACACAGATCTGAAGTACCAATTCAATTCTTCTGCCATTTCTTTGTTCCCCGTAATATATTCCCCTGTTTCTGTCTTCAAGGGCCCAATTTTAGTCTTAACCATTTTTTTGTCTTTCACATATCTAAAAAAGCTTTTACTATCCTCCTTTATATTTTTGGCCAGTTTACCTTCGTACCTCATTTTTTCTCTGCGTATTTCCTTCTTAGTAATCCTCTGTTGTTCTTTAAAAGCTTCCCAGTCCTCCATTATCTTTGCTATGTTATACTTTTTCTCTTTTAACTTTATATGTTTCTTAACTTCCCTCGTCAGCCACGGCCACCCATGCCTCCTCCTAGCATCTTTCTTACTTTTTGGAATGAACTGATTCTGCATCTTCTGCATTATACCCAGAAATATCTGCCATTGCTCCTCCACTGCCATCCCTGCTAAGGTATTGCACCATTGAACTTTGGCCAGGTCCTCCCTCATAGCTCCATAGTTCCCTTTATTCAACTGAAATATTGTTACTTCCGATTGTACCCTCTCCCTTTCAAATTGCAGATTGAAGCTTATTGTATTATGGTCACTACTTCCTAATGGCTCCTTCACTTCGAGGTCCCTGATCAATTCTGGTTCGTTGCACAATACCAGATCCAGAATTGCCTTCTCCCTGGTAGGTTCCAGCACCAGCTGTTCTAAGAATCCATCTCGGAGGCACTCCACGAAGTCTCTTCCTTGAGGTCCAATACCATCCTGATTCTCCCAGTCTACCTGCATGTTGAAATCCCCCATAACAACTGTAGTAATATCTTTGCGACAGGCCAATTTCAGCTCCTGATTCAACTTACATCCAACATCCAGACTACTGTTTGGGAACCTGTAGATACCTCCCAAGAGGGTCTTTTTACCCTTAGAATTTCTCAGTTCTATCCATACTGATTCTACATCCCCTGATTCTAGGTCCCCCCCGTGCAAGGGACTGAATATCATACCTTATCAACATGGCCACCCCACCCCCTCTGCCCGTCAGTCTGTCCTTACGATAGCATGTGTAGCCTTGAATATTCATTTCCCATGCCCTGTCCACTTGAAGCCACGTCTCAGTTATCCCCACAATATCATATCTGCCAATTTCCAAAAGAGCCTCAAGCTCATCCATCTTATTTCTAATGCTTCGTGCCAAAATGACATGCCATACTTAACAGGGCATCTGAGAGCTGCATGAATGGGGCAATTTTCCTGAACAACTCATGTTGAAGAATCATTAAGAGCACTGCAATCTGACCCAGTTAGAAGGTGGATTTCATGTTGAATCATGGACAGAAATTAAAACAAAATGTGAACAAGTCCCACTACCAAGTTTGAAGGTGGGTCGCAAGACCTCAGGATCCCAGGCAGAGTTTGGCAGCAGGCAAGTCCCAGCAATTTAGAGGGTTGTAGGTTCCAGAGATGACATTAAGCAGAGGTAGGGATTGGGCAGGGCAGCCATTGTTACCAAGGGCACCTCTGGAGGCTGTGGGGTGACCTGCTGAAAAGCCACCTGGTCCATCTCCTCCATCATTGTGGTTTCCCCTCAGCATACCCACCCCCCCTCCCCCACAATAATGATGGGCAACCTACTACTAATACTCCCCCATTGAGAAACTCCTGTGTTAGCAAGAAAGCTGAAGTCACTGCTCAATGTCCTCTGGCATCATTCTGTGAGATATCCTGTCTCCTAATCCACCTCCAGAAGGCTGGTAAAATTCAGCGCAATGGGCAGTGAGAAAGAAAGATTGCATTAAGAGAGAGGGATAAATGTACAGTAAAATTTTATAAAAAGCACTTTCTTTATTTTTAAAGTTCATATCAATGATCAAAATCAGAATGAACATGATTACACATCTATAGGAGTGAATGTTCAACACCAGAGAGGTTGTTTGGTAAACTGTAAGACTTCATATGATGTCAATTGGTGCTTAACTGGAATGGCAAAGCCTTACTTTTTTTATGTTTAGCTTAGTTCTTATTTCTGAGGTGGGAATTGGTTCGCTTGTTTGGCTAAATATTGAGAGAGTGGCATCGAATAAAGCCAATAGTATGGGTTCATTCCTCAAAATGCCTGTGATAGTTCAAGTAGGGCTCCCTCCTCACCTCACCTCACCCCATGCTTGTCAGGCAGTTGGTTACCCTCAAGCTGTACATAGCTAACTGTCTCTCTCCATGGAGAGAGATGCCAATGATCCTTTGCGTGGCTCCTTACATTTCCAAGGCTATTACATCAATGTTAGTCCTTACTGTGTATTTTAATGCTGAGATAGTTGTCAGGAATTCACTACTGTGCAGTTTCTGGAGGAGTGGGCCATAATAAAATGACTAGCTCAGTTCTGCACATGTGTGGGTGCTGAAAGAAGCTGCCTGATTCCCACATAAATAATGGCTTTCAGTCTCACTGATATTTCAAATCTCAAACTCCAGCCGGCCCGATGTGTTTACTAAACACCCAGGGGAAATCTCCCTCCTACATTTTTTACACTGCTTCATAAAATCCAATAAACAACAAGTGCGTGCTTTGTTACAACACATACTGACACACAAAAAAACACAACATTGAAAACTGAACTGCTCACCTTAATTTGTCTGGGATTAATGCTGCAGTTTACACAACAAGAAAAATTGATCCTAAAGAGATTTTGTGAATGTTCTGAGATTCAACATTTTACAGGAAGAATTGTAAGTCTTGATGGTTTTAATGCAGCAGCTCTCTGGCTTGACATCCCTTGAAGCCTCTGGCAAGAACAGGAAGGCAGATTACTACCTAAATAGAATCAATTTAGGTAAAGGGGCAGTACAAAGAGATCTGGGTGTTCTTGTACACCAATCAATGAAGATAAGCGTGCAGGTACAGCAAGTAGTGAAGAAGGCTAATAGCATGCTGGCCTTCATAACAAGAGGGATTGAGTATAGAAGCAAAGAGGTTCTTCTGCAGCTGTACGGGGTCCTGGTGAGACCACACCTGGAGTATTGTGTGCAGTTCTGGTCTCCAAAGTTGAGGAAAGACATTCTGCTATTGAGGGAGTGCAGCGTAGGTTCACAAGGTCAATTCCTGGAATGGCGGGACTACCTTACGCTGAAAGACTGGAGCGACTGGGCTTGTATACCCTTGAGTTTAGAAGACTGAGAGGGGATCTGATTGAGACATATAAGATTATTAAAGGATTGCACACTCTGGAGGAAGGAAACATGTTTCCGCTGATGGGTGAGTCCCGAACCAGAGGACACAGCTTAAAAATACGGAGTAGACCATTTAGGACAGAGATGAGGAGAAACTTCTTCACCCAGAGAGTGGTGGCTGTGTGGAATGCTCTGCCCCAGAGGGCAGTGGAGGCCCAGTCTCTGGATTCATTTAAGAAAGAGTTGGATAGAGCTCTCAAGGAAAGTGGAATCAAGGGTTATGGAGATAAGGCAGGAACAGGATACTGATTAAGGATGATCAGCCATGGTCATATTGAATGGTGGTGCAGGCTCGAAGGGCAGAATGGCCTACTTCTGCACCTATTGTCTATTGTTTATTGTTCAAACATTGAATGATTCAGCTCAATCTGCTGAATGTCTTATTTTAAAGTATCTATAATGCTCATGTTTGATAGTACAGCAATGATTTCTGATTGAGAAATATAACTGGCAAAACATTAAGGAGCTTTTTAAATTGATTTTTTAAAGATTTAAATAATGATTTTTTTGTCAATTGTGGGAATCGATCTCAGCCTGAGCTTAGGTTTTCAGCATTGTACAGTTACCGCCTGCCGATGGCCCCATTTCAATCATTGTCAGGACATGTACCCACAGCAGTGATTCTTGCCAATAGTGTTGAGTTTTTGAATTTGGTCACATCATTTGAGAAAGACAAAGTAATGATTTTGGCCAGCCATTCACACTGATATTGATGAACAGCTCATGACACAAGAATTATCTCCATTTGCTGCTGTTGAACAGAATAAGGAAATCAACAGTTAAAAAAGAGACATAGTTAATGCTGGAAAAATATATATGAAGGAAACTAGTCTGGTTGGGAATACTGTGTTTGCAAAATTGTAATTTTGGTAATATTCAGATAAAAAATCAGTAACGGGTCAAAACAATCTCTATTATAGAATTTACAGTACAGAGGAGACCAATCTGTTGTTGTGTCGCCATAGTTTTACCAGACCATAGAAGCAGCTCTCTCATTAAAGAGAAATGGCTGGTGGTGATTTAACCTGAGGGCCATCAGACCTCAGATGAGGGTAGAAGTCGAGAAGGAGAATCCTTCTTGGTAACCTCAAATCACTGATGGGAATTGAACCCATGCTGTTGGCATCACACTACTCTGCAAATCAACAACTAACCAAGCGAAACCGATTAGACCAATCTGCCTATTACATCTGTACAAGAGAACTACCCATCTTATCCCATTCTCCGCCTGAATTCTGAGGTCCCTCTGCTCTGCACTCTCTCAAAGTTGCACCATTGATCCTATACCTCTACGTGTTTCTTCTACCAAAATGGTTTATCCTATATTTCTCTGCATTGAAATTTATCTGCCAGGTGCCTGCTTGTCAATGTTCCTCTGAAGGTGCTCAGCATCATCCTTCCAATTCACTATTCTCCCTAACTCAGTATTATCTGCAAATGTTAACATTTCGCCCTCAACACCCATCACCAAAAGATTTATATAAATTGGAAAAAGCAAGGGTCCCAACACCAATCCCTGGGAACATCACTTTCAACTCATCTCCAGTCTGAGAAATGCCCATCTATACCTACCATCGGTTTCCTGTCTTTTAGAAACATCTAATACATGCTGCCAAGGACCCTTCAATCCCCAGCATTTCTAATTTGCTAACCAACCTACCTTGTAGCACCATATCAAGTGCTTTCTGAAAGTCCAAATACAGACATTCATAGTATGATCTGCATCCACTACATGTCACCTCATCAAAAAACTCAATTGCATTTGTCAGATATGACCTGCTCTTGACAAAACCATGTTGATAAGTATTAACTTATCTTTTCTCTAAGTGTGTATTTACCTTATCCTGTATTATGGCCTGCATCAATTCTCCCACTGTTGATGTCAAGCTGACCAGTTTGTCATTTTCTGGGTTATCCTATGATTTTATTTGATTTGTTGCTGTCACATGTACCTAAGTACAGTGAAAAGTTTTGTTTTGCAAGCAATACAGGCAGATCATCATATACAACAGCACACAGATTGAACAGAGCAAGGGATACAAAGTCACAGCTGGACAAGAAGTGCACAAAAACAAAATCAACATTAGACTTGAAATTCAAGAGGTCCATTCAGCAATCTAATAAAGTGGGGAAGAAGCTGTTCTTGAAGCTGTTGACATGTGTTTAAGCTTCTTTGTCTTCTGCTTGATTGAAGAGATAGGAAGAGATTATAACTGGGGTCTTTCATAATGTTGGCTGCCTTTCTGCAGCAATGAGAAGTGTGGATGGAGTTGATGGATGAGAGGTTGGCTTGCGTGATGATCTGGGCTGTGTCTGCAACCTTATAGTCATAGAGTCATAGAGATGTACAACACAGAAACAGACTCTTCGGTTCAACTCATCCATGCCGACCACATATCCTAACCTAATCTAGTCCCATTTGCCAGCACATGACCCATATCTCTCTAAATCCTTCCAATTCATTAACCCATCCAGATGGCTTTTAAATGTTGTAATTGTACCAGCGTCCACTACTTCCTCTGGCAGCTTATTCCACATACACATCACCCTCTGTGTGAAAAGGTTGCCCCTTATGTCCCTTTTATATCTTTCCCCTCTCACCTTAAACCTATGCCCTCGAGCTCTGGACTCCCTCACCCCAGGGAAAAGACCTTGTCTACTTATCCTCATGACTTTATAAACCTCTATGTGATCACCCTTCTGCCTCCAACGCTCCAAGGAAAACAGCCCCAGCCTATTTAGTCTCTCCCTATACCTCAAATCCTCCAACCCTGGCATCATCCTTTTATCTTTTCTGAACCCTTCAAGTTTCATAACATCCTTCCAATAGGAAGGAGACCAGAACTGCATGCAATATTCCTAAAGTGGGCAAACCAATGTCTGGTACAGCTACAACATGACCTCCCAACTTCTATACACAATATTCTGACCAATAAAGGAAAGCATACCAAACGCCTTCTTCGCTATCCTATCTACCTGTGACTCCACTTTCAAGGAACTAGGAACCTGCACTCCAAGGTCTCTTTGTTCAGCAACACTCCCCAGGACCTTACCATTAAATGTATAAGTCCTGGTCTGATTTGCTTTTCCAAAATGCAGCACCTCACATTTATCTAAATTAAGCTCCATCTGCCATTCCTCAGCCCATTGGCCCATCTGATCAAGAGCCTGTTGTACTCCAGGTAACCTTCTTTGCTGTCCACTACACCTCCAATTTTGGTGTCATCTGAAACCTGAGTAACTATACCTTCTTTGTATGTTCTGTAAATTCTTACGGTCCTGGACAGAGCAGTGCCGTATCAAGCTGTGAAAGTTGGTAAGGGTCTTTATGGACATGCCAAATTTCGTCAGCCTCCTGTGGAAGAAGAGGCATTGTTGTGCATTCTTGACCGTCCCATCTATGTGGGTGGTCCAGGCCAGATTGTTTGTTATTGTCACTCCTAGGAACCTGATGCTCTCGACCCTCTCCACCTCTGGATGATGTAGATAGAGGCACGTCCTCCTTCTTTCTTCCTGAAGTCGACGATCAGCTCTTCCATTTTGCGGACATTGATGGAGAGGTTGTTATCTTTGGATCATGACACCAAGCATTCTATTTTCTTCCTGTATTCTATCTTGTCATTGTTTGATAGCTGGCCAACAACAATGGTGTCACCAGCAAACTTGTAAATGGAGTTTGGCCAAAATTTGGCTACACAGTCATGAGTCTACAGGAAGTAGAGTAGGGGTCTGAGTACGTATAGTTGTGGGGTGCCGGTGTTGAGGACTATTGTGGAGGAGGTGCTGTTGCCTGTCTTCACTGATTGTGGTATATGGGGTCAGGAAGTTGAGGATCCAGTTACAGAGAATGGAGCAAACGGCATCCCATTTGAAATTCTCCAGTCCCCTGGGTCTAATCCTGTGTTCAGCGAGACCTGGAAAATGTCTGTCAATGACTGCACAATTTAGTCCCTTGCCTCTCTCAACAATCTAGGATGCTGCTTATCTGGGCCTGGTGATTTCTCTACTTGGAGTGCTCGGAGTGCTTCCAGGCTTTTCAGTACGTCTTCTTTACCCATCACTATATAGCCCACATGTTCAACTGGGCCATTGTCACCATTTTCTACTTTGGTAAAGACAGAAGGAAAGTACTCCTTTAGTACCTCTACCATACCCTTTGCTTCAGTGAGTAGCTTACCCTGCTTGTTCCTTGTGGGCCCCACTCTAACATTCCCTCATCTTTTACCATCAGTATGTTTGAAGGACACTTCACTATCTGTCATAGTGCAGCCAGCTATCCTATCCTCATGCTTCGTTTTAGCTTTCCTTATTCCAGCCTTAGCCTGTCTCTTGCATTTGAGATACTGTTCCTGATTTTTATTGCCATTATTATTCCAATGTGCATCATTTGCCCTCTATTTCTTCCTTATTTTCTCATCAATACACTTAGTCATCCAGGGTACTCCAACTTTAGATATCCCATATTTATTTCTCATGGCTACGTACCTAATTTGAATATTCATCACTCTTTCAAAATTCTCCCATTTTTCATCCAACAAAATGCATTTCCCATTACCTGGTCCAGTTGAACTTTTATACACCTAAAATCTGCCCTTTTCCTGTCTGGGATCTTAATCCTTGACTGATTTTTATCTTTTTTCCAACTGAATATTGAACCTTTTATATTATGTTTGCTACTTCCTAAATGCTCCCCCACTCTGACATTCTCACTTGGCCTGCCTCATTTCCTAGGACCAGATCCAGCACAGCTCCCTCCCTGTGGAAATGTACTGTTTCAGAAAGTTCTCCTGCACACATTCCGCCTTTTTCTCAGTTTGCCTGAAGGTAATTGAAATCACCGGCTATCGCCAACCCTATTTGTCCTGCAGGTTTCCATAATCTGCCTACAAATGTTCTGTTCTACTTACTCCCCACTATTTGGAGGTCTATAATAAATATTCAAGAAGGTCACCACTCCCTTCCTGTTTCTCATCCCCAACCATATAGATTCTAATTCAGGAACTGCATCTCATTCAAGGGTAATGATATTATCATTGACCAAGACTGTTACACCTCCTCCTTGCCTTTTTACCCACCATGTTTCAACTAAAAGCTGTATAACCCCATTCATTTGTGGATTCAAGACTAATTCCTCACAAAACAACAACTACTGCGTCCTGTCATGACAGCAGGAACTCTAAGTGCACCCTGAAAGTGATCTTCAGTTGCAATGCTATATGGCATGATCCCACTCTGACAAACCTCACTGCATGCTAACCTTCCATTACCACCTTGAGGAAGAATAGGCACCAAGTTGAAGATAAGGCTTAACCTTATTTAGAAACTGATGAGTACAAGCTAGACCTTTTAGCACCAACATTGGACATCAGCAATATGCTTTAATGGATATATATCCTCTGAAGCGTGCAGTGGGATAGACTGGAAGCAGCCACTTAATGTGTTCATATCTAACTGAAACCGCCAGTGCATTGTATTACTGACAAGGCAAGTCAACCCCAATATCTGTTGTACATCATTTGCCAGAATACTGCAAACCTCTGGGAAATGAAGTGCATTGAGGAAAACAAATGTCTTCCTGTCTAACACCTCAACAATAATTCTTCATATTGCTTGAGATGGCACTAATCCTTCTGTACCCAAGAGCTTAATCTTCAACATTGTGATAGAAATCTCGACAAAACTTGAAAAGTTGAATGGAGTTTGTATAAAGTTATAAACAAATATCCTATAGTGCAGGGGATCTCTGATTTTGATCTTCTGCAAAACTCCAAGTTAACCCTAAATCACCACATCATCATAAACCGTGACAGATGTGGATACTCGATGCACTAATGGAGAGCTGAAACCTCTTCAGAGAGTGACTGTTAGCATCTGGAATAGGTCAGAAATACAAAATAATTCAAAGTCCCCATCACAATTACCAAGGGGCATCACAGTGATACACTTCATTGCTACTGGCCATAGTTGTTGCCATATGCCAGTCATAAGAAAGAAGATCTTTGTGGAAAAAAGCATTCCTGACTTCTTGACCCATCCTAAAAGGAGCTGAAGTTGAAATATTGTGCAGAGCTCTGTGTGTGGTATGACAATGCTGGTGTACCATCTTTCCTTAGGAGACTACTATATCTATAGCATTAAAAGCTTCAGTAGAATTATAAATTTGTGTAAAGTTTGCTGTTTAATAACAAAGGACAAATAACTCCATTCCTTCACAGTTATCTCTTGTGGGACTTAAATGAACATTAGAATGATGCCCTGAATATAAGTACAGTGATGATGCACTACAAACAACACTGCCAACACAGTCATTTACATTTTTATTAGAACTGTTTGAAATTTGTTTAGGTAGGTAGTCCCCCCACAACACAATATGTAGACTTACTGATTTCTTCGTCACTTTTTTGAAAGGACACAACCCTTCTCCTAAAAGGATCTTGATGAATGAAAATTGCTTCTTTTGTACAGATTTACTGGGAGGAAGAAAGGGGAGGATATTAGCAGACTTGTGGTGCCATGTTGCATTCCCCATATCTGAAATATCAGGTTGCGCTAAGCAATCTTTCACCTGACCTGAGAGCCCACGCGAAAACAGGCATCAGGCATTTTGTTTGTGCTAATTGTTGTGTGTCCAGCAGTGGTCTGCCTTTATGTTGGTTTCCAGCTTTCGCACAGTTTTGTCTATGAGGTGAGGTCATTAGTTTTGCATTAAAATGAAAGAAAATTTCCATCCTGCATAGAGTGTTGCAAATTGCACAATTTACTGTGGTCTGGTATCATTCTCTAATTTACATAACAATATCAAACTATATAATTCCCTGACATGTCATTTGGCTGTATAGAATTAAAGAAATAGAGATATTTGCTTGAATATAGAAAGGATCTGTTGGCATAACACAATACAGAAAAACAGCCTTGTTGGAATTCATGTTTCTGACACAGCAATGCCTATTGCTGAGGTAATTAGGATTCTATCTGATGATGGACATTAACGCAGCTCCATACAGTAGTATTACTAATCCCACCTATTACACCTGGAAATTGGGATTTATTTAATGGGGATTTATTTTATTTCATTTGAATCAGAATCAAATTACAGCACCATAAGGGATCATTCACCCTAATTCCATTTTCTGACTTCAAGTATGTGACTTTCCAGGTTATACCATTTCAACAGACGACATACAGTATTCTTTAAATGTAATGAGGCTTTTTAACAGCATCTCCCAAACCCATGACGACTACCATCTAGAGAGACAAGGGCAGTAGATACATGGAAGCACCATCATGAATAAGTTTGCCCCCAAGCTACTTACCAATCAGCCTTGGAAATATATCTCTGTTCCTTCACTGTTGCAAAGTCAAAATCCTGGAACTCATACCTATTGGCATTGTGAGTTTACCTATACTAAATAGACTGCAATAGTTCAAGAAGGCAGCTCACTACCATCTTCCTCAACTATGATGGACAATAAATGCTGGCCCAGACACTGACATCTACAACTCTTGAATGAATGAATGAAAAATAAGTAACTGTTTTGTCCTTGAAGCCCTAGCATAAAGATATGGCTTCTGGGCCTTTTTATTGTAGGTTCAGAATTACATGTTGAAACTCTCAACAGACTGATCACAATCTGCATTTAAATATAGAAAACAGAATGTTAAATCTATGGTTATGTATATTCCCACAATCTGACATACATACCCTAGCATTCACTGACACACTCAATTTTTTTATTCATTCAACACAGGATGAGGACGTCGCTGGCTAGGCAGCATTTCTTGACCATCCCTAACTGTTCAGAGGGCAGTTAAGAGTCAACCACATTGCCATAGGTCTGCAGTCACATGTCAGCCAGACCAGGTAAGGATGTCCTGAAGGACATTAGTGATCCAGATGTTTTTTTTCCAACAAAGGATTCAACGGTCTTCATTAAACTCTTAATTTTTATTGAATTCAAATTCCAGTGTCTACCATGGTGGGATTTGAACCAGAGTCACCAGAAAATTATCTGGGTCTCTGGATTAACAGTCCAGTGATAATATCACTAGGCCATTATCTCCCCCCATTGTGTTGATTGCTTCAGAGCATCATGTTTTCATAATTATGGCAAGTCAGATGAAGTTAAATGGGAGGAGGCCCATGTGGAGCACAAACACCAGTACAGGCTGGTTCAGTTGAATGCCCCATTTCTGTGCTTTGGAAATTCTATGTAAAAATACTCCGACTCCATTCAATGTGATTTTGAATAGGAAACCTTTATTAAATTCGTGGCACTTAATGTGAATAAGTCAATATAGCTCATTCAAGGAAGGCAAGGAAGGCAATCCCTTTTTTTCCCACACCACCGCCTGCACATGGTTTGACAATGTCACAGTCTGAACAGCGTATGTGGGTTAGGCAATGGAGCTACAACATGGTCAGTCTTGATGGGCCGAGTGGCCTCTTTCCGCACTGTAGGGATTCTGTGATAGATGACGTCCAGCTGGAAAAGTGGAAGCATCCCCCAAACGCATTACACATACAATGAGCAGGTTTGTGCCACATGCATCGTGGAAGTCCTATGCATTGAGCACCAACTTGTCATTGAATCCCTACAGTGCAGAGGAGAGTGTGCAAACGAGAGTGTGCAAACTCCAGACAGGCAGTCACCTGAGGGTGGCATTGACCCCAGGTCCCTGGCACTGTGATGCCGCAGTGTTAACCACTGCGCCACCCAAGTCAGTTGCCACCTTGGGCAGCAGAAAGACAGCACCACAATTGACATCAGGATTCCATGACGTGAATGCGCAAGTCACCAAGTATTGATGTCCTAATTGCCAACCACTACCTCTGGTCAATTATCTGCAAACTACAGAAAGAACAGACCCAGGTTTGGCTGTTATTATACACATGATGGAAGAGTCTGCCAACACAACCTGTCTAGGTTCACACATGAAGAACAGACACTTGGCTACTTTTCAGAACATTACTGGCTTTGATTGAAACACAGTCCTGCATCAGACAACAGAAGAATGGAAACATATACTATTGAAGGGCAAAGTATTTACGGGAACATTAAATATATTTATGGGAACTAAGGAGAAATAAGTTATATCGGCCTTAATATAATGTACAATCATAAATCAAATTTAACAAAAAATAACATTTTCAGGATTTTGAAAAGCCATGCCATTTTGTGATATCAGAAAATTGGGTGTTCAATTATCACTCAATTTGTTACACAGTATATTAGACAGGCACTTAGTTGTGATCTACCTGACATCTAAAGAAGAACAGATGGCAAAAAAGTCATGGGCTTTAGCTATCTAGAGTGACTTTGACTCATGAACTGTGTTTACAGCTGCTGTGAATTCCGATTTGTTTTTGGTCTCACAGACATTTGGCTTCCCTTCTCCTGCCTTGCACAGACGCCGAGGCAACCAGAACAATTGAGGGTCTGAAACCATATTGTCACAACTGCTTTGCATTCGAGGAGAAAATTGCTCCTGCACTGCCACGTTAACAATGTGTCCATGTTTATGTACAGAAATGACATGGTTATGCTACTGGACTAACAATAAAGGTTGAGATAATGATCCCAATAATGTATGTGCAAATTTAACAAAAAATAACAACATTGTGATTTTAAAAAAGACAAGACTTTTAAAGAAATACTTTTGAAAAGACATTCTTAGAAAGATAGAGAATTTGAATTCAGCTCAAAGATTTAAAAATTAAAACACAGCTAACAGTAAAAGTGAAGCTGTTGGGTTATTGTTAAAGAAAAGCCCTCAATTTGGTTATTAATGGTTGTTTGGAAAAGGAAATCTGCCACACTGTCCAATTTACAGGCCTGTGTGTGACTGCAGTGTCACAGCAATGCAGTCGACTCTAACTCCTCTTTGCAGTGACCTAACCAATCACTCAGTCACGTAACTGCTCCAGCGGTTCAACAGGGCCCACCACCACTAGGGCACCCAGGCTTTGGCAATAAATGTCTACCTTATCATCAATACCCACATCCCAAGAATTGAAAAAATATGGATTGACGAGGAGGTAAGATGGCCTGGGCCCAGCTTTTAGCTGATTCCATGTACATATACTGACCTGCCCTCTGTCTCACTCACCAACCCCAACCCCCAAGACCCAAGCCCCATCTCCACAGGACTAATTAATAGAGACCTGTAACCACTTTGGAATACTCTGTTAGAACCTCCACTATGAATCCAGCTGAATAAACAGACAAGTACACTGCTAAACATGGCCTCATCAGTCCGAACATGAGCACTGTTAAGAAGCTAAATAATTTATTATTCTCAGATCTTGAAGTTGAAACATGAGACTGACTTATCAAATGACGTGCATGCATTTTTGTGAAACTGCGACCTTGATACTCTCTCATGACTTCCTGAAGCAAAGAAGGGGAAAACATGGCAGTGGCACAAGTAGTGCTGTCACTGGATTAATAATCCAGAACCCCAGGCCAATGGGAGACATGACTGAAATCCCACCATGGCAGAGCATGAAATATGAGCTCAATTTTTAAAAAATGGCCTGGAGTGAAAAGTTAGCCTAAAGGTATTGAGTACAGGAGTTGGGAGGTCATGTTGCAGTTGTACAGGACATTGGTTAGGCCACTGTTGGAATATTGCATGCAATTCTGGTCTCCTTCCTATTGGAAAGATGTTGTGAAACTTGAAAGGGTTCAGAAAAGATTTACAAGGATGTTGCCAGGGTGGGAGGATTTGAGCTACAGGGAGAGGCTGAACAGCTGGGGCTGTTTTCCCTGGAGCGTTGGAGGCTGAGGGGAGACCTTATAGAGGTTTACAAAATTATGAGGGGCATGGATAGGGTAAATAGACTAAGTCTTTTCCCTGGGGTCGGGGAGTCCAGACCTAGAGGACATAGGTTTAGGGTGAGAGGGGAAAGATATGAAAGAGGCCTAAGGGGCAACATTTTCGCACAGAGGGTGGTACTTGTATGGAATGAGCTGCCAGAGGAAGTGGTGGAGGCTGGCACAATTGCAACATTTAAGAGTCATTTGGAAGGGTATATGAATAGGAAGGGTTTGGAGGGAAATGGGCCGGTGCTGGCAGGTGGGTCTAGATTGGGTTGGGATATCTGGTCGGCATGGACGGATTGGACCGAAGGGTCTGTTTCCACGCTGTACATCTCTAAAAAAAGGTGACTCTCTCATGTGACCATAGTTGATTGCTGTCAAAACTCAACTGGTTCACCCATGCCCTTTAGGGAATAAACTCTGCCACTCTGCCACCCTTGCCTGCTCTTGTTTACAGGTGACTACTGGCCCATAGCAAGGTGTTGGCTCTTAACAGCTCTCTGGACAATAAAGCTGATGATGCCCACAACCCATAAACAAATTTATTAAAAACCTCAGCAATACCCCCCCCCACCCCCATCACAAGCCTCCTAAAACATATAAACAGAAGCAAACATAAGTTGAGAACCTGCAGCTCGTTTCTTTCTACAGATCAGCTATGTTTTTTTCAATCTTGGATTCTATCCAATCTAAACAGATTTTTGAAGGCGATCTCAAGCAAAACTCTAAAGCTATGCTTAAACGAAGGGAGTAGAGGTCTTTTTGTCCTGCTAGTTGTGAGAGCTATCACAAGATTGAAAGAGGTTTGGTCAGTTATAGGACAATTCTATGGGGCATTGTCCCATGTTATAATCTGATAGAGTAATCTCACTCAGAGAGACTACAATGATATTTATGAGCAAGCAAGGAAAAAAAACCATAGTGATGCATGAGATGGACTAAGATATGTTAACTAGAGCTTCTACATCTACATCTCAGCAGGTCTTTCACATGAGAGGCACCAGAATGAATTCTGGTACGAGCACTTGTGTCCTTAACATTAATAAGCATCTAGTTGCTCATGGACTTGCAAACTGCCCATAATATGGTTGATGTAACTTCAAATAAATACACAAGCCTTGAAATGGCGCCTGCAAATTTAGACAAAATACCTTGATGTATTTCAATGCATTCACAAATTTCTTAATTTTATATGGAAGAAGAAAATGGGTTACAGCCACAAGGTGGTGTTAGTGAACTAGTGTAGCTTACGTGGGCAGTTCACAGACTCACATTCACAACGAGGGAGTGAAATGTCTAGATGGGAACTGGGCTGATTCAACGCTGTAATTATGTACTGCTAAGGCAGCCATCTATTCATAGTATATGAATCTTAGTTAAGCACTGAATGACAGTAACATTGCTTGACAAAGCTGCAAACTACCCATATTTTCGTAACTCTATCAATCCTTCCACATGAGCTGTAGACTTCTGTAAACAAATTGCAGGAAAAGGCTTACTTAAGGGGTATGGTTCTATTTTGCACTCCCTGCCAGAGTATACGTCCAAACTTTGAACCCAGCCAGCCCAGGATTTTCTAACTGTTATCAAATGTCTTTGGTTATCCCGTTAATACTTTATTTAACCACAAAAATTGATAGTGTTATTGCCTTCTCCACTTGCAGCCATTATCACACTTACCATTTTACCACTGCGTTGCCATGGTTTGCAGATTGAAAGGGTATTTGTTTTCTAGACCCAATTTCGTTTGGTATCATTTTCTCCATGTTCTTGAGCTTTGTTTTCGCTGCAGACAGGGAAGGACTTTATTCACACACAATGTCAGATTGCAGGTTTGACAATCTATCAGAAGTGAAAGCAACAACACAAGCACATTGCTTTCTGATCAGGGGACTCGCCTGAATTTAAGATGGTGTCCTGGCTCTTCACATAGCAACTCAGCTGCAAAGGCTCAGGGACTGTCTTCACACTAACTAACTCCCCTGGAACTGGTGAGTCTGCTCCTTTGTGTTCACAATGACAAATGAATCTGTCCTTTGACAGATAGAGGCAGACAGAGCTCAATAGGGTCATAGAGAAAGCAGCTGTACCTTTAGCAAACTCATAAAATACACAAGGCACAAAAACACAAAGCTGAATGTTAGGACCAAGCTGCTAATTTCTAAGGCCCGTGTTCTCAGATTTTGGTTGTTTGTTTGTGGACCATTACAGTTACCAGAAACAGATGCTCAATAATCTGCATCTTCGCTATACGTGATGGGGATTGTGGGTATGTCCTGGCAGGGCAGAATCGTGAATGTTGCAGTTGTTTTAAAGGCAGAGCTCCTCGGTGACCCCTCCCAGGCTGAGGTGCCTTTGGTGGTCTGCACGATGGAAAGTGGTCACATATACAAGGACTTTCTGTATGGCAAGGTAGCCAGAGCCAGAAGGCCACTGGGATTTGCAGGAATGCCGGCCTGTATGCCATGATGTCCCACAATGACTATTCCCTGTGAGTCACAGGCTGGGGAAAGATGGAATGGTAACACCTCCTGTGGGCTAGCACAATGACTAGAACCTTCTGCAGCTCGGCAACAAACAACCATACGATCCTGTGGCTTGAAGAGGTTATTTTGTCCTTTTTTTGAAGAAAGGTTTTAAAACAAGGTGCTAAGATGGTTGTTGAGTACTCGTAAAGTAACCAACTTGTAAGGCCTTGGGAACAATAGAAGCAGCCTGAGTGGATATGCTCAAGGTCCCACACAGAACCAGGGTTTTCAGCTTCTTAGTTTATCAGTAACAGTTGCTGCTGAGGTCACGGAGTCATTGGGTCATACAGCAAAGAAATAGACCCTTCAGTTCAACCAGTCCATGACGAACGTAATCCCAAACTAAACTAGTCCCACCTGCCTACTCCTGGCCCATATCCCTCCAACTTCTCCTATTTATGTGTCTATCCAAATCTCTCTTATATGTTGTAATTGTACCCACACCTACCACTTTCTCAGGAAGTACATTCCACATGCAAACCACCCTCTGTGTAAAAGATTTGCCTCTTATGTGTTTTGTTAAATCTCTCTCCTCTTATCTTAAAAATGTGGCCCCTAGTCTTGAAATCCCCCACCCTCGGGAAAAGACAACGATGATTAATTCTATCTGTACTTCTCATTATTTTACAAATTTTTATCAGATCACCTCTCAACGTCCCAAGCTCCCAGCCTATCCAACCTTTTTTTTCAAACTCAAACCTTCCATACCTGGCAACATCTCTTCTGAACCCTCTCCAGCTTGATAATATCCTTCCTTTAACTGGGCAACCAGTCTGGACACAGTATTCGAGATGAGGCCTCACTAATGTCCTATACAACCTCAACACGACTTCCCAACTTCTGTACCCCCAAAGGACTGAGCAACTTGAAGAAGTGGAAGCTATTTTTTCCCTCTCGCAGTCACAGCTAAAAGCTGGGGATTGTCCTCCTGCTGCTGGAGCTGCATGGGAGACAATCTGATTTCTGAATTCGCCTTTCCCCAAGGGTGTGTTTATGGGATGCTACTATATTGGAACAGTTACTCTTTAGCAGCTAACTAATCTATTATTCAGTTAAGTTTTCCAACAGAGTTATAGCTAAGCCAATTCTCTTCTTTGGTTGTATTTTAACTAGAGTGTATGAATTAAGTGTGCTTTGCTTCAAATCTGGTAGTTTGACCAATCGAATTGCATTTAAAATAAGAAAAAAATAGGATTTAGATTGCCTTCTTAATGCATTTTAAGGGGGTTTGGTCTGATCCATAACACCAAAAGCAGTAACCCATGACACCACATGGCATCCTCCTGTGTGTTGCTTATGGCAGAACCAGCCTCTCAAAGATTGGCCTTCACAACAGTCGGCAGAGCAGCACCAAATGGAGATCCAGGTGGGTTGTTTGCTGCCTGTCCATCATCTCTTATAGAATGAAGAATGCCAACTTGGTCTTTTTTTTCAGGTTTTGTTACAGGGTGAGGTTCAGTGGGTGGAGTTGCTGCTTTCACACCATTACTAATTCCCTCAAAGAAACTCAAGAGAATAAGTGCTTGAATAAGGGTTTTGCGCATCCTTCACGGCAGTGGAAAACTGCACAACCATAGGGGAAGTGTAAACCACGCAAGATCCTGACTTGAAGTGTTCCTTCACTATTGGTGGATCAAAATCCTGGAAATCTCTCCCTCACAGCACAGTGGGCGAACCTGTCCCATGTGGATTACAGCAATTCATGATCACTTTCTCAAAGTATAATTCAGGGATTGACAATAAATGCTGGCCTTCCAGCAATACTCATATCCCAAGGATGAATAAAATGATTTAGGTTTTGCCAGATTATTCTTAAAAATACTTAAAATACTATCAAGAATCAAGTGAACCAACTGTGTATCACAGTGGTTATAAAATCCAAACCTTTTTTCTTGTGAGGAAAACCTCCAAGCCTTAGTACCTGTGACGCTCTGTGAAGCAGATCTTTCATGCTACAAAGAATGCTTATAAACTCACTAGTACTGGTAAGATATTCTCCGTTTGATATTTTCCCTGTGTTCCTTCTTGTTTATTTGTCTCAGCTGGGTCTATTCCCAGCGCTGTTCAGCAGAAAGGACAATTAGGGGCATCTCCATGGCAACCAACAGTGTTGCTCCTTGATAGACAAAGAAATGACTAAATGGTGGTGTGGCTTGGATCGATTTATCCTCTTCTCCTGTTTCCCCTTATAAGCAAGCATCTTAAGCTCATCATAATTTGCTGTGTCATCAATCAGGTCGCCCAACAGACGCTAGAATCCATTGTGTTGGGTTTAGTTGAGTGACAAGTTTAATAAGGGACAAGATTAGCATGATATTCTCCACTTGGTGCTTTCATTTTCATATAATTCCACCCATTAAAAAGATTAAGTGTTCAATATTGTCAAATAATTTTGAAAATCTGGTGAGGGAATTTCACTCTTCGTTAGGATCCGACTCCTAACCTGCAGGAATGCCTATTTCCTTTTTCACTCAAAATACTTCGATGCCAACCTCAGAACAGGAGCCATGATATGCCCCTTTCCCACACAACATCCTGTGGCTGCACAGCTGTCAAAATTAGCACAAAATTAGATTTTATTCAGCACTGTCTGCATTTAGACAAAACATGCAAATTCCACCCCGAATCCTTACAACCTGCAGTCAGTGTCTGTCTGCCTTACTTTATACCCAGAAGTAAAAGGAATAGCTTCTCAGTCCCCTACCTGACCACTCTCCTTATTCGCTTTCTGCTAACAAGTGATCTGTTAAACTGATTTGAAGAAGATGTGACCAAATATGGAGGCATGGTGACTCATTGGTTAGTACTGCTGCCTCACAGCGCCAGGAACATGGGTTCGATTCCAGCCTTGGGCGATTGTCAATGTGGAATTTGCACATTCTCCGTGTTTCTGTGTCAGTTTCTGCTGGGCATCCCGGTTTCCTCCCACATTCCAAAATTGTACATGTTAAGTGGATTGGATATAGGAAATGTAGGGTTACAGAGATGGGGGTAGATCTGGATGGGATGCTCATTGAAGGGTCAGTGTGGACTTGATGGACTGAATGGCCTGCTTCCACATTATACAGATTCTAAATTGATTCGTTATTGGGTCAGGATGATGCACGCACAGGAAAAGACTCCATATTTGTTCACTCCAAAATGGGTGACTCATATGTCCATTTCCAAACATAACTGGTTTATCCCTCTTTTACTTTAACAACACAAGTTGCCATAGTCTTGCTGCCTCATTACAAAGAGACGACTGGTGGCAGTTTAACCTGAGGGTCACCACACCTCAGGCAAAGGGAGAGGTTGAAAAGGAGAGTCCTTCATGGTAACCCCAGCTAATGCAGGAACTGAACTCATGCTGTTGGGTTTCACTTTACATTGCAAACCGAGCATCCAACCAACTGAACTAACTGACTCCCACACCTTAAATATGGCATATTAAACTAATTCCTGTATTACACCAACAACTCATACAAGGAGAGTTTGCATTCAAAACTTTAGAAAACTTGCAGTATTATAACTTCCTGAAATAGTTTATCTGCCTTCCTTCTCTTGACTGCATTGACTCAATGCAATGGATCAGCCATAATGGCGAAGCTGTTGGCACTTACCATTATTGAGGAGTAAAACAGGAGCTAAAACTGAATGAGGCAAAAGGAGAAACCTGTTCTTTTAATACAGTCAATTGCTCATCTGTAAATTTTAAATCCCAGTGTGAATCAAACTAAGATGCCATGTTTTAATGACCTCCCAAATGCCTGTAGATAGTAGCAGCTCTTACCAAATAGTACCAAAGTCAAATTATATTTGTGAGTTCTTGTAATGTCTTGACAAAGCTACTTAACATTGGATTACTAAGCAAGTTATTTCAAGTACCATCACTTTCACCAGCTTCCAGGCCAAAGTTTTGCATTTGCAATTTATCTCATTTTCTGAGTACAGATTATGATGGTATAATATTAGTAACTGCTAATGTATTATAAAAGATAGCCTATTAGCTCCTTATCTTATAATAATGAGCACATTTTGCTCCCTCTGTCAATCAGAGGCCTGCAGGCTGCTATGAGAGTATGAGCTATGCAAATGAAGATTCATATGAAAGGAGCTTGGAATGAATGCCAAGCTTTGTCATTCAAATTCCAGTGGATGGAAGCTGGGAGATCTTTAATCAATGATAGAATCAAAATTCCTCTGTTGCTGTGAGCCAGAAACCTTAATGCAGGTAATGAGGGCCTGACCGACTGAACTGTGAGATCCATGCTTTTCCTTTCACTAAGAGCCATCATGTTAAACATCCTTCGAGAATTTAATTGGGCAATGGTATGCATTCCCTGGATCAAGGATTGCCAAGGGGTCAGAAGTCTGCTCGGAGATCTGCCAACTAATGAGAGGCTGGCAGCTGAACATCGCAGGCAAGCTCCGATAGCAAAGAATGCCAGGGGGCTTAAATACCCAAGGTGACTGAGGATGAAATAGGTGTTGGTGAGGGGAAAGGGGAGGGGAAAGGGAATGGCCGCAAGAGCCAGAGGGTGGTTCCCAACAGTTCCCCCATTCCCAATGTCACTTAGTGAGTGCCTTAGTATTTGGAATGCTCCTAGGTCTATGTAAGCTGGTAACAGGGTTAATCAGACTTAATCAGAATGGAGCCTGGGAAAGTGAGGAGCAGTCCACCTTACATTCCATTAATGCTGACACCTCATCTGCAAATTTACCTCAGAGAGGGCATTAAACTCTGCCCCTCCCTCGACTGATGCTCATGTTTAGGCTGTTGCTTACTACCAAAAGGGTGCAACACTCTTTGGTTCACAAAGGGAAGACAGTAGTGTCAAAATACAGGTGCAGCTCTTTTAAACCGCACCAACATTTCCCTTTGAATGTAGAGAGTTGCAATGACCTGTTGTGGGGAGCCAGCTGACCTCAGACTATCCAGCCACCCTCTGCTTTGACAATCTGATCTATCTTGATGTGGACAGCAGCTTTCATGCAAGGTCGCAATGACAAGCTCAGATTCTGAAAATTCCCACCTATAGATGGGAATCTTGTCCTGACCGTGGTGTGAGCCAAGCTATCTGACTCAGATAAAATGGCTGGATGTTCAAGGGAAGAAAAGTCAAGTTCCCAAATAAATGCCTATTCCGCTCCACACAACAAGAATAAATTTGAAGACTCACAAGCCTACAAAAGCTCAAAATAATAGATAAAGGGGCACAACGAAGAATGCTCAGAGAAGGCACAGGTTTTCACTGGAATTGTTGTGAATTTTGAGAGGCCATGCTGGAAGGCCCACTCTCTGCTTCAACATTTCTTTAGCAATGGTTCAAGGTCACATAATGATAGGAGGGGCCTGGATTCACCCCTTGAAGGTTTCCATTTACAATGATGCGGAGGAGCTGGTGTTGGACTAGGGTGGATAAAATTAAAGAATCACACAACACCAGGTTATAGTCCAACAGGTTTATTTGGAAGTACTAGCTTTTGGAGTGCTGCTCCTTAGCTACCTGACAAAGGAGCAACGCTCCAAAAGCTTGTACTTCCAAATAAACCCTGTTGGGCTATAACCTGGTGTCATACCATTTACAATGAGTCAAAACAATGGAGCAGAGTAAGCCACATGTTCTCTCAACAAAGACCCAGATTAAAATCCATAGTGCTGTTCAAATCGAGGACAATATTATTTTCATCCTCTGTTCCATAAGCAGATTAGCAACATAAAAGAAAACAATTTCATGTCCATTACTTTGATCCTCAGTTCCAGTTGGTATAAAAGGTGCAGCAGAATCAGTCCTGTCAATAACCAGGAGGCTGATTCACCAATTTTCTCCCTTCCTGGATCCTGCAGTTGTTGAGGTAATCGTGTCAAGCCAACTTTGATCTGGAGTCTTGGACGAGACGCCCTAATTCCTAGAGGCCTGGCACTCCAACCACAACACCATAAACAAACACATAGATCTAGGTGCCATCTATCAACCCCTCAGAAAAATCGTGTCAAGCCAACTTTGATCTGGAGTCTTGGACGAGACGCCCTAACTGTGGCATGGGCAAGACCAGCTCACTATGCTGGATGATACGTCCCTCATGATGGTGTTTGCTGCCACCTTTCTCTTTCAGTGTAGGGAATTGCAGGTCGGATGTGGTCTTCCTGGTGTTTTAGCATGAGTCTCCTGTAGATAGTGTTTAGTTTATTGCATGATAGAAACTAGTTACGAGCTATGTTCATTTAATAGATGTTTTTAGGGAGACTCAAGAACCAAATGCTTGGTCTCAGTCTTCTGCTATCCCAAACTTTTCTGCCCACAGGACATCATCATTGTAGGTTGTGATAATGGCTCTCAAGAATCCTTACAGTGTAAATGCAGGCCATTCAGCCCATCGAGTCCAGATTGACACTCTGAACAGCATCCCACCCACACTCAGCCCCCTGCCATATCCCCATGGGCCTCCATTTTCCATGGCCAATTCACCTGCACATCTTTGGACTGTGAGAGGAAACCAGAGCACCCAGAGGAAACCCACACAGACAATGGGAGAAAGTGTAAACTCCACACAGTCACCCAAGGCTGGAATCGAACCTGGGTCCCTGGCACTGTGAGGCAGCAGTGCTTAGGTTGTAGGTTTGCTCACTGAGCTGTAGGTTTGATAATCAGACCTTTCATTACCTGGCTAGGTAATATCATCAGTGGCGACCTCCAAGTGTAGCGAAGCTGCTTTCTATTTCCATTTTGACTGGGACCACACAATTATCCTGGGACAGGCTAAGCAAAGACATGCCAGAGAATTCCTAGAGGCCTGGCACTCCAACCACAACACCATAAACAAACACATAGATCTAGGTGCCATCTATCAACCCCTCAGAAAATGAACAGGAAATGACATCACCACAAACCCCAGGAACCCCATCCAGGAGAAAGATATAAATAGAAAGCAGGAGACAACAGCTTCGCTTCACTTGGAGGTCGCCACTGATGATGTTACCTAGCCAGGTAATGGAATGTCTGGATATCAAACCTACAGCTCAGCGAGCAAACCTACACCCTAAACCTCAACCTAAGCTACAAACCTTTACAAAACTTGCAGGCAGCAGTGCTATCCAGTGAGCCACCATGCCTGTCCTCAGTATTAACCCATTCAGACCCATATAAGTACTGATCCACTACCTGCTGACTGCAAGATTATGATCTTTCTATCTCCAGATGTTACTGAAAATAGGAGCCAACCATGTGTAAGTGAGGCATCCATTCACTCAGTGTAAAGTGTAATTATAGCTAAGACTGACAAGCTACCTAGAATGTGTTGGCAGAAGTGGTATTAATGTATTCTTCTCTCATCTTTTCAAAGCTGGCTCTCTCTTTATTATTGCTCTTTTTCTTCAAGAAATTTGCAAGTATCTCTCTCTTACTTTATTTCAATGGTGAGTGAGTAAAATAAAGCAAAATAAATTGCTATTGAGGTAGGGTTACCAGAACTCTCAGCTCTTTAACCTTTACCATCTTGATTCTGTGAAAGCGGTGAATTATTTTACCACACAGTGTAAATGCACAATCACCTCAAACTCCTCGAGTTAATGATCCAGTGCTGATTCAACCCTCTCATATAATTTTCAATTTTTGTTGATCTCTCCACTTTGCATGTGGCTTTCATAATTGACATAATGTAGAGTTGTATTTTGGTCTAATTAGGTAAAAACTAAAAGGTGGCCATTTAGGATCATTGATGGGCCCTTGATTCTGTTGTATTTGTCCACAATTTAACTTTTTTTTACTGCATATCAGTCCAATTGGCACTGGGTCCCAGATCAACAGCGGAAGCTTTTGAAGTTACTATTTTCAAATCAGACTGGATGGGGATTCCCTGCTCCTGGCAAAATAATAATGTGACAGTGTCTGTCTAGATTCAGCATGAGTCCAGCCATATATTTATTTGCTGTGATGAATTTAGCACTTAATAGTCAGGAGGGATCAAAGAGGCTAATGGCTCAGGAGCACCAAGGACACA
The DNA here is from genome assembly GCF_004010195.1 of Chiloscyllium plagiosum. NCBI lineage: Eukaryota > Metazoa > Chordata > Chondrichthyes > Orectolobiformes > Hemiscylliidae > Chiloscyllium > Chiloscyllium plagiosum. Next base: position 17,485,027 of record NC_057737.1, on the reverse strand, counting down.
AAAAACAGTTAGCCTGCCTTTTTATGAAATCTTAATAGAATTATTATTGATTATTGGGGTTCACTCAGTGAATATCTAACTACAGCAGTTTCAACTGTAAGTTTGCACTAATATATTATAACTGCTGTATCTGTATACACCTTCGTTTCAACCTTAATCATTGCAAAACTTAATTTTCTAGACTGAATTATGATTAACCTTAATATCAAATTCCTCTATTATTTCCCTTGACATTTGCAGAACTATTCTTTAGTATAGATGTTGATTTCAGCAACATAGAGGGTACAAGTGAAAGAAATCAGCTTCATTTTTGTTGCAAATAGAGTGGCTCAAACTCACTAAAAGCTGACATAAGACAGATTCTGGTGATGAAGGTTTGAGGGTTTGTCCATATATTTCATTAGACAATGCTTTCCATGAAGTCGATTCTTCGTTCATTGCAACAGCAAAACCAGGTGCAGCCAGGTAGACATGGTAGCGATGACTCTGAATACTCCACCACTCTCTGGGCTTCTCAGGAAATATAATTATATCTTGGGTATGTTGGCAGCTCTTTTCCTTTTCAAGCATTACTAAAAGGAAACAAAGAGTTGAAGCTTTTCACCCTGCATTAGAATAAGGATAAGACCAGAGGTATTGGGACTAAAGTAGGACATTTGATTCCTCAAGCCTCCTCCACCACTCAATGGGATCATGGCTAACCTGACATTCCTCACATCCACTTTCCTGCATTTCCCCCATTAATCCTTGATCCCACGATTGGTAAAGAATCTATCTATCTCAGTTTTAAATGTACACAGTGACTCTCACCCCACAGCTCTCTGTGGCAAGGAGCTCCAAAGACTCACAACCCTCTGAGAGAAGAAATCCCTCCTCATCTCAGTCTTAAATTGGCACTCCTTTACTCCGAGACTACGATGTTTAGTTCTAGACATCCCCATGAAGGGAAACATCCTCTCAGCAATTATCCTTTTAGGCCCTGTATGTTTCAATGATTTCACCTCTCATTTGTCTAAACTCCAGTGATTAAACTCCCAACCTGTTTAATCTTTGTTCAGAAAGCTATACCCCTCCATATCAAGGATTATCCTAGCAAACATTCTCTGAACTGCCTCCAATGAAATAATATATTTTCTTAAATAAGGGAACCAAAACTGCCTACAGTACTCTAAATATGGTTTTAACAGCACATTCTACAGTTGCAGTAAAACTTCCCTACTCTTATACCCCAACCCCCTTGAAATAAGGGCCAATATTCCATTAGCCTTCCTGATTATCTGCTGTACCTGCGTGCTATCTTGCTGTGTTTCATGTACAACTACCTCCAAGTCCCTTTGTGTTGCAGCTTTCTGCAGTTTTTCTCCATTTCCCTTCCAAAATGAACAACGTTTGAACATTTTTCCACATTTTGCGCCACTTAGCAAGTTTTTTTCCCCCATTTATCAATATCTCTCTGCAAGAAACATTCATGGAAAAAGAAATGTTGCCTTAAATCACATGAGAATATGGTTGGCACATCATTGGCCTGGAGATGCACCAAGAACAGTTAAATTTCAATCTTATTTCTCAAACCAGACAGGTAGATTTTGATTGGTCAGGGCTATGCAACAGATTGTGGCTGGTATGAATTCTCCAAAATGCATTTGATTTGATAATATATAAAGGCTTGTAGAACATAGAACATTACAGCACAGAAATGGACCCTTTGGCCCATGGAGCTGTGCCAGACATGACACCAGGCTAAACTAATCTCTTCTGCCTGCCCTTGGTCCATATCCCTCCATTCCCTGCATGTTCATGTGCTTATCTCAAAGCCCCTTAAACGCCTCTATTGTATCTGCCTCCACCACCACCCCTAACAATACATTCCAGATACCACTTCATGAGTAAAACTCTTGCCCCTCATATCTCCCTTGACTTTGCCCCTCTCAGTTTAAATGCATGCTCCTAGTATTAAACATTTGTTATGGCAAAGGTCGTGGCTAATGGGATTAAGGTGAAAGGACAGAGGACAGTTGGAGAGCAGAAAGCAAAAGGGTGCAAGTCAAACTGTCTCAAAATACTTCAGACACAATGAACCCACTCATGTACAGGCCAGTTGCAAATGCTGTGATTCTAGTTAAAGTGGATCCATGATTGCTAGGCTTGCTGGCCACTGTAGTAGCAATGGTCCTATTAACAATTAGCTGGATACTCCTGCTGCTGTACTATTGCCTTCAAACTGCTGGATTATTAAACTCCAATCAATTTTCCATGTGAACATAACTAATTTATAATTAAAGTACTGCAGAGAAGCATACATATTTGACAATGATGCAATAAATAAACATCGAAACAACAAGTAAATGATTGTTCTGGGTTATTAAGTATCCTTTTTAACAAATGATGATAGAGAATAATGAGTTTAGGATAGGTAAAATCTGCTGCCTTTCATCTTCAGTCCACTTTCGATATTGTTGTTGAACATCTATCAAATTGTGACATGCATAACCGAGTCTATGCATCTCAAAATCAGTCCTCCCAGCGCAAGCTCACAATTACAGCCAAAATCCAGATTTATTCCACTCAATTTCCTTTACAGTTAGACTTCCAGCTAACTTGGTGAAATTTTAATTTATAAATAAAATACGACAATACAACAAAAACATGTGTGACCACAATTCTGGAACGTAATTGAATTTGCCTGTATTACAGCAGAAAACAGAATTGTACAGCTGCCATTTGTTGTTCCATTTCTTGAAATGAACAACTCTCACAGCAGAGTGTAGCAAGCAGCATTCATTTTACTCCACAGGCACGCCTACTATTTCCATCAAATGTGACTTAAGACAACAACCTCTCTCCACAATAAAGCCCATTTAAATGCCAAGACCTGCTGGCCCCATAGTTTATCCACAGAATTTGAAAGATGATGAAATGAGATATTTTCAACATTCATTGTCAGCTCTTCAGAGGCCTTAATAATCTTGAGTCGAGCTCCAAATGAAGCATAATCATGTAGCTCTTCCTTGCAGTGGGAGTGAAGATGGTGAAAAGCATCCACTGAACATTTCCACAAACAATGCCTGTTCTAGCAGCTACTCATGGGCAGATGAGAATATAAAGGAAACCTTGAAACACTCAAATGAAAGCAAAACACTGGGATGTTGGTAACCTGAAACAAACACAGAATGCTAGAGAAACTCAGCAGGTCTGGCAGTATCTGTGTAGAGACAAACCAAGTTAACGTTTCAAGTCAAGTGTGACGCTTCATAAGAACTGAAGGGGATTAGAAATTTTAAAAGAAAATTTATTTTTTAACTAACCTGTTTAGAAATTGATCAGGTGTACCCAAGAACTCTGTGGGAAGCTAGAGAAGTGATTGCTGGGCCTCTTGCTGAGATATTTGTATCATCGATAGTCACAGGTGAATTGCCGGAAGACTGGAGGTTGGCAAACGTGGTGCCACTGTTTAAGAAGGGTGGTAAGGACAAGCCAGGGAACTGTAGACCAGTGAGCCTGACCTTGGTGTGGGCAAGTTGTTGGAGGGAATCCTGAGGGACAGGATGTACATGTATTTGGAAAGGCAAGGACTGATTCAGGATAGTCAACATGGCTTTGTGCGTGGGAAATCATGTCTCACAAACTTGATTGAGGTCTTTGATGAAGAATCAAAGAAGATTGATGAGGGTAGAGCAGTAGATGTGATCTATATGGACTTCAGTAAGGTATTCGACAAGGTTCCCCATGGGAGACTGATTAGCAAGGTTAGATCTCATGGAATACAGGGAGAATTAGCCATTTGGATACAGAACTGGCTCAAAGGTAGAAGACAGAGGGTGGTGGTGGAGGGTTGT
>NC_057737.1:17458467-17480501 GCF_004010195.1 Chiloscyllium plagiosum | reverse complement strand
GTGTATGGAATGAGTTGCTAGAGGATGTGGTGGAGACTGGTACAATTGCAACATTTAAGAGGCATTTGGATGTGTATATGAATAGGAAGGGTTTGGAGGGATATGGGCCGGGTGCTGGCAGGTGGGACTAGATTGGGTTGGGATATCTGGTCAGCATGGACGGGTTGGACCGAAGGGTCTGTTTCCATGCTGTACATCTCTATGACTCTATGACTCTATTTCAGGAGCAGATGGGACTCGAACCTGGGCTTCCTGGCTCAGAGGTAGGGACGCTGCAACCAAATGACAAGAGCTCTGTACGTTTTCAATAAAACAAATTTAACATTTTTAATAAAGATTTTCTAATGTGCTAGAATAATTTTGACAGAGGTGAAGTGGTTACGGGAATACAAGGTGGCGAGGTCAGTGCAAAAGATAAACAGAACAGAGGTTTAGTGATGTCGAAAGAGAAAGAGATGTAAAATGGGCATGCAGTACAGTGTGTAAAGGAGAGAATGGGACTTCTCTACTGAGACCAAATTAACCAAGAATCAAACAAGATAAGGCTCTGAGCAGGGGGCCAGGGAACATAGGAAAAAAAGGGAACAGATGTATGAGGTCAGTTTCTGAAGTTATGGAACAAAAACAGAAATTGCTGGAGAAATTCAGCAGGTCTGGCAGCATCTGTGCGAAGAAAGCAGAGTTAGCGTATTGAGTTCGGTGACTCTTCAGCAGCTGTGGCTCTTGTGTTTATATAACTGAAGTTATGGAATTCAATATTGAGGACCTGAGGATGTAAAGTGTCTAAATGGAAAATGAGACATTGTTCCTCAAGATTGCATTGCGTTTCATTGGAACACTGCAGGAGGCCCAGGCCCAGACGTTTGCCTGAAAGCAAGGCGGTTTATTGAAACAACTGCAAAGTTAGGGTTATTCATTTATAGCATAGCGTCCTTACAATGTGGAAAGAGGCCATTTGGCCTGCACCAGTCTTCCAAAGAGCATTCCACCCTGACCCAGCCTTATCCCCATAACATTGCATTTCCCGTGCCTAATCCACCTAGTCTGCACATCCCTAGACACTACAGACAATTTAGCATGGTCAATCCACCTAACCTGCACATCTTTGGACTGTGGAAGAAAACCAGAGCACCCAGAAGGAAACCCACCTAGACATGGAAAGAATGTGCAAACTCCACACAGACAGTTGCCCAAGGCTGGAATCGAACCCAGGTCCAAGGTACTGTGAAGCAGCAGGGCTAACCACTGAGCCACCATGCCACCTTGTCCTGCAGACAGAGTGGATATGTTCCACAAAGCAGTCACCCAATCTCCAATGGGGAGAAGATCACACTGTGAGTGGTGAATACGTTAGGCTAGATTGAAAGAAGTACAAGTAAAACAGCATTTCATCTGAAATGTGTGTTTGGGGCCTTGGACAGGGAGGAGGAAGGAAGTGAAGGGGTGACTGTAGTTTGAAAAGGGGGAGTGAGGAAACACTAAGACTGAGGCAGGAGTGGACCTGAACATCATGGAGAGATGGTGCCTGTGAATTGCTGACACTGGCTGGAGAGAGGAAGATGTGTTTGATGGTAGCATCCCACTGGAGGTGTCAGAAATGGTGGAGAGTGATCCATTGAATGCAGAGACTGGTGAGGCAGAACATAAGGACAAAAATGTGAGGACAATCTTGAAGCAAGTGCTTTTAGAGGTTCAGAAAAACCTAGAATGAAAATAGTGAATACGTAAGAGACAGAATGGTATGAAGTGCAATCATATCAGATCTTAAACATGGTGTGCCTCACCACTTAAATATAGCAATGGCAAAGTCACATTTGTGTTATTTTTATTCAGATCTCTGCTCAGTGTTTCAACATGATGTTACACCTGCAGGCTCAAGCTAACACAAGGCAAATTTAGCACTGATGTCAGTCAGGAAGCTTTCTACCCAAGTTTGATTTGCACAGGGGCCTATGACTTCACTGAAAATGGTGAGACATGAACTGTGTGACACTGACTTCCTAATCTGGTGGCGGTCATTGGATGGTGTTCTGATATTGTGACTGCTTTGGATGGTTTTCTTACTCTCCAGCTCAGGGGATCTGTGTCCAATTTCAATGTTTCTACTTCTATTCTGCCTGAGCTCTTTTAACTCAGCAATGGCTCGGGTCTCCATTGGAATACCCTCTTGCTTTCAGATCTCAGATTTTGGTCAAGCTGTAGGCTCAGTGCTGTACCATGGGTTTAAATTAAAACCTCTGAAATTCTGAGTTCAGAGAAACTTATAACTTGGCATTGCAACTTTCCCGAGATGTCACTTTAACATTTTACTTATGGTGTAACCTTTCGTTGCCCTATCTGTACTGAATTTGCATATATATTTGCTATTGTTTGTGTAGGAGGGCTGGAGTTGCTATGGAAATGCAAATAGTGTGTTAATGATATAAACCAATGACAATATGCAATTTGGAAAATTAATTCCTTTTTATTTCTCAAACGAGTTATATAACACATAAGATGTTTCTCAAAAGTGAGTTATGTAATTTCAGCTTTTGACCTAATTGGTTCTTTTAATTAATTTACAGAAGCAGCTCTTAATTTTCTTTTAACTCAAGCGAATCCAGTATCATCCCAATAGTCAGACATTTCACTCCTTTGTAAATACAAATGAGCACTTAACTCAGGTGTCCAATGTTTTAATGTTTTAATGGTTCTGATTTCAATGGACTAGCAAATTTACTTATGAAAGTTATTAAATGGATCAATTTCTTCCTTCACTAAAAAGGAAATTATTTTGGAGATACCAGAATGACTGAAGGGATTAGTTTGGGTGGAGTGATTATGCAAATTGGATACATTGGATCTGGAAGAAAGAGGGTTGACTTTAGAATCATAAAATCATAGAATCCCTACAATGTGGAAGCAGGCCATTCGGCCCATCAAGCCCACACCGTCCCTCCGAAAACCATCTTGCCCAGACCCAAATCCCACCCCCACATGACCCTATCCCTCTAACCCTGCATTTCTCAAGGCCAATCCACCTAACCTGCCCATCCTTGGACGCTATGAGCAACTTAGCATGGCCAATCCTCCTAACGTGCACATCTTTCAACTGTAGAGGAAACTGGAGCACCCAGAGGAAACCCATGCAAACATTTCCACACAGTAATTTGATTACAGATTGCAGGATTCTAAAGTGACCAGATAATGCAGACCATGCCTAACTACTTTGTCTTGTCCGGAACAGTGGAACCAATGTTTACAGCCTGCACTTGAGGGATGCATTGAAAACTAACCTGCCCTAATTTGTCACTCTCTTCTGATCTCCCAACCAACTCCAATCTGCAGCCCCCATCCTGTTATTGATCTTTCATTCCCATTAAAGATTGATGCTGCTGGGAATGGTTTCTCTGACTGGGGAGCATTGAACAAGAGAGCACAGGCTGAGAATATTGGTCAGCCATTTAGAACTGAGACAAAGAGAAATTTCTTTACTCGTGGGGTATGAATCCTTGGAACACTGTACTGTAGCTCAGTGATGAAGTATATACAAAGAGATAACAGAATCGGGGATAAGGGGCAGTAATGCAGCAAGGAGAAAACCAGCATGGCCTCAGTGAATGTTAAAGCAGAATCCAAAGGCTAAATGGCCTCCTCCTGATATTTCTTGAATTGGAGATGCCAGTGTTGAACTGGGTGTACAAAGCTAAAAATCACACAACATCAGGTGATAGTCCAACAGGTTTAATTGGAAGCACTAGCTTTCAGAGCGCCGCTACTTCATCAGGTGATAGTTGGACTATAACCTGGTGTTGTGTGATTTATAACTCTGATGTTTCTTGTAATGTTATGACAGTTGGCAGAAAGTGTTGAGGGGAGGAGGGGAAGGGTGAAAGTTTAAAATTTTGAAAAGGAGAATTCACAAAGATGTCCTGTGTCATTTTCACAGCAGTGGATAGATTGCCCTATGAGTTTCCCACACTTCCCACAATGCAATCAAGACTTGGCTTCACAATGAACTGTTGTTGGCCATGTTTGTCAGGGTTCAACAGGCACAAGTTACTGGATTCAACAAGACAGAGGAGTCACTCTGCCTACCAAATGTAACATTCATTTATTTGAGACATTGTTTGACACACAGCAAAGATTTGTTGGTATGGTCAACGATTAGTGGCATATCCCAGATTTTGTGTGTACATTCTTTTTTTTGTATGTCTCCATGTATTATATTTGCTTATATGACATTTCCTCAGGGCTTATTTTCTGGCCTGCATGACTATTAAATCATCCTTCAATCTCTTGCATCGACCAGTGGTGCAGTTTTGCAGCTCAGGCTCTAAGAGAGGTGTTGCTGTGGTGCTTTTCTATTTGACTCCACCTACCTTTATAGTAAGAAGGGGAAAGATTTAAGAAGGATCTGAGGGGCAATTTCTTCAGGCAGAGTGTGGTACATATATGGAATGGACTGCCAGAGAAAGTGGTTGAGACAGATACAATAGCAACATATAAAAAACATTTGGATAGGTACATGGAAAGGAAGGGTTTAGAGGGATATAGATCAAATCCAGGCCATTGGAACTAGCTGAGTGGACACCATGGTCAGCATGGACCAGTTTGGGCTGAAGGGCCTGCTTTAATTGCTTAAAGCAAATTTTACTTGTGTGCTGAATCCCTATATTATCATAGTGGAAGGATGGTTTTGGTCAAAAGCAGCACTTAGAGATTGTCATTGTGAAATTTGCAATTAATCAGTTCCTGCTAATTTTATTTTCTTCTGTTTAAACCTCCATGCATAATAATAACTTCCAGAACCTGATGTGAATACTGAAAACAATGTCAACACACAATGAGAGTGCACAGACCCTCAGAGTGTGCAGCTTAGAGAGAGTGTTAGGCCCTGGAGCATTAGCTAGAGCCTCTGGATGACTAGTGCAATGATACTCCGACAGTGCCATGATCATCATTCAGGCCATACTGCCTGTTCTCTGTTCCTTTCCAATCTTGTCTTTTTTCAATCCCATTCTCTATTTCTCAGATACTTTTGCTTTTTAATTTATATTGGCACAGTTCCAACCTTTTTGAATGACTTCTTCTTCATTAATTCTCTTTTCTTCCCTTCCTTTCTCCTCTTTATCCATCAATCGAAATCCCTAATATCCCTGTCAACTCTAGTAGTTCAGTTACTCATTTACATATATTCGCTCATGATGAAACAATATCTCTTCTTTCTCCTTCATTGCAAGACCCCAACTGATTAGGCATCTCCAAAAATATTCATATGTTTACTACCCAATAGCTGCTGCCTCACTTCCCATCCTTTCCCCAATTTTGTAAACTCAGTTGGTTGTTCTTACTCCATTTACAAACCAAATATCCTGCCCTTGCAAGATATTTTGACCACCCAATTTCACAAGGCTTCACTTACAAAAGAATGTAGGTTCTTGCAAGTAACATTGGAGATTATATGTTGGTTGCAAACATCTCCCATCCTGTGCATGCTTGTGTCTGATACATCTTGGGATGTTACATGTGGCAGAGGTGGGTACTGCAGGTGCTGGAGATTAGAGTCAAGATTAGAGTGGTGCTGGAAAAGCACAGCAGGTCAGGCAGCATCCGATTAGCAGGAAAATTGACGTTTCGGGCAAAAGGAATGAAGGGTTTTTGCATAAAATGTCGATTTTCCTGCTTCTCGGATGCTGCCTGACCTGCTGTGCTTTCCCAGCACCACTCTAATCTTGACATTTATTTATGCACGTGTTTCAAATCTACCCTTGGTTAGAACATTGCCTGAGCATAGATTTTACTATTCTATATTAAACAGGATAACCTCGGTAAAATTTGTAACCATATTGAAATGGTACAGCAGCAAACAACAAATAATTTAAAGAGTATTATTAAAACATGACATCTTTTTGTGCACCATTTGCATTTTAATTTCAACAAAATTATCTACCAATTTCAATATGTAGCGATGTCAAAATATGACATGTTTTATTATGGAATAAATTACATGTCACAAGTAATTCTTCTGAATTATTTCTTTTCACAGTAGATTGTTCCCGCTGTGCCCAACACAAATGTTACTTTTATAGTGTAACTCCTTCTAACCTCCCAGCTTTCAAAGTCTGATTTTTCCAGCTCTGTAGAATAAATGAGTGTACAAACATTATCATGGAACCTGCTTATTAATATATCGCCTTTTGAATAATCTAATGGAATAATATCATAAATGACAAACAGTCAAAACAGAAGCATTGATTTTCTATGTTTGCATGTTATCGAGTCATAGAGTCATAGAGATGTACAGCATGGAAACAGACCCTTCGGTCCAACCCGTCCATCCCGACCAGATATCCCAACCCAATCTAGTCCCACCTGTCAGCACCCAGCCCATATCCAAAACCCTTCCTATTCATATACCCATCCAAATGTCTTTTAAATGTTGCAATTGTACCAGCCTCCACCACTTCCTCTGGCAGCTCATTCCATACATGTACCACCCTCTGTGTGAAAAAGTTGCCCCATCTCTTTTATATCTTTCCCCTCTCACCCTAAACCTATGCCCTCTAGTTCTGGACTCCCCGACCCCAGGGAAGAGACTTTGCTTATTATCCTATCCATGCCCCTCATGATTTGTAAACCTCAACAAGGTCACCCCTCAGCCTCCGACGCTCTAGGGAAAACAGCCCCAGCCTGTTCAGCCTCTCCCTGTAGCTCAGATCCTCCAACCCTGGTGACATCCTTGTAAATCTTTACTGAACCCTTTCAAATTTCACAACATCTTTCCAATAGGCAGGAGACCAGAATTGCACGCAATATTCCAACAGTGGCCTAACCAATGTCCTGTACAGCCGCAACATGATCGCCTAACTCCTGTACTCAGTACTCTGACCAATAAAGGAAAACATACCAAACACATTCTTCACTATCCTATCTACCTGCGACTTCACTTTCAAGGAGCTATGAACCTGCTCTCCAAGGTCTCTTTGTTCAGCAACACTCCCTGGGACCTTATCATTAAGTGTATAAGTCTATTTTCCTTGGGGCTATTTTCCTTGGAATGTCGGAGGCTGAGGGATGACCTTATAGAGGTTTATAAAATTATGAGGGGCATGGAAAGGATAAATAAACAAAGTCTCTTCCTTGGGGTAGGGGAGTCCAGAACTAGAGGGCATAGGTTTAGGGTGAGAGGGGAAAGATATAAAAGAGACCTAAGGGGCAACGTTTTCACGCAGGGGGTGGTACGTGTATGGAATGAGATGCCAGAGAAAGTGGTGGAGACTAGTACGATTGCAACATTTAACATCTAGATGGGTATATGAATAGGAAGGGTTTGGAGGGATATGGCCTGGGTGCTGGCAGGTGGGACTAGATTGGGTTGGGATATCTGGTTGGCATGGAAGAATTGGATCAAAGCTGCTGTTTCTGTGCTGAACATCTCTATGACTCTATGTCAAAAAGAGGGCACTGGAAAAACACAGCAGGTCAGGCAGCATCCGAGGAGCAGGAGAGTCGGCATTTCGGGCATAAGCCCTTCATCAGGAATGGGAAGAAGTGCAACCTCAGGAAAAAAACAAGCTAAACACCTGATTACTTTGAAATGTGACCTGCAACAACAGCAAATATATTCGCTGCGACCAGTGAACCCATCAATTCCAGTCGAACAGTATGAAAAGTACAATCTCCATTTGAACATTCCAAAGCTGAGGGAGTTGGAACTGCCTTAGGGGCTCTCGGACCCTGAGACTGTCTCAGGTCCCCCAGATACCTGAGAAACATTGAGATTTATTTTCATAGGATTGTGGAAATTCACTTGTCTTGATTGGGCCTCATAAATTTTGAAAATAAACACACCTGTGAATAACCCCGCATGTATAGTTTATGAAAAGTATGTCAATAAAGTTCTATTCACTTAACTGGGTTCTCAACTTAGTTCATTGGTTTTTGTCATGAAACGTTGTCTTTTGTAACATGATGTAAATGTGAACAGCGATAACTTTGTTTCGGTAACTCTATCTAACTCTCTAACCCTAATATCAAAGGGCCGTCAACATAAGATGGGCAATAAGTTACAGCTTCCATATTAAACCAACAGACATGCCCACATCTTGTTTTATGAAGAGAATAGTGGAGTCACAGAGTCATACAACACGGAAACAGACCCTTCGGTCCAACTAGTTCATGCCAACCGTAATCCCAAAATAAATCATTCCCACCTGCCTGCACTTGGCCCAAATCCCTTCAAACCTTTTTTGTTCATGTACTTATACAAATGTCTTTTTAAATGTTGTAACTTTACCTATATCTACCACTTCCTCTGCATGGTCATTCCACACATGAGCTACTCTCTGTGCTAAAATGTTGCCCCTCATGTCTTTTTTAAATCTTTCACCTCCCACCTTAAAAAAATGTTCCCCGAGTCTTGAAATCCCCCACCCTAGGGAAAAGACACCTACCATTCACTTTATCTATCCCCCTCATGATTTTATAAATCTCTGTAAGGTCACCTCCCATCCTCCAGTGAAAAAGGTCCCAGCCTACCTCTATAACTCAAACCTTCTATTTCTGGCAACATCCTGGTAAATCTTTTCTCATTCTTCACGCTCCTTTTGTATGGAAAACAAGGGGAAAAAATGATGGGGTGACAATGTGGACAATTGAACCATACATCATTCGTGTGGTCCCTGATTTTATGGAAACAGAATTCCGGCAGGTTTTCCTCTGGTGCTTGTAGATGTGTGTACAACAGTTCATTTCAGAATCGAGCTTGCTTCATTATCATGCATGTGAAAAGAAACTGAAAAGGTTGAGTAACTTCCATTTCACTTTGATTCGTACTTTCAAAAGCAGTGCTGGAGAGGTAATGTAATTAGGAAACCACTGTCAAAGAAAAGACAGCCTTTGACAGCCCATTTTATCAGAACTCTTGGAAATTCTACTGTCAAGGTGAGTATGTAGTGATCCTGAAACTGTCTCTCAGACTTCCCAATAAATGTGAAATTGGCAGATACTTGGAGTTGATTTTCAAAGTCTTGAAATGAGTGAAATGGCACCTGAAACCTTCAGTGAGATTAATGCCTTGTTATCATTCATGGTAACACATTATTCTCCATATAATTCAACAGCAGTCACCCAGTGTCCAATATTTACAACTTGCTGTTTTATTTATAGTTAACACAGTGGTTCCAATCACTTTATGTTGGACTTTGCATACTTCATATAAAGTCAACGTCACACAAGGCATTTAACTGGAAAGCTCTATCACAAAGGATAAATGCATTCATCATGGGTTGAAAATGCTGCTCGTAGCTCTATCTAGCACATGAGTGATGAACACATTTCTGCTGCTTCACTTTCATATGATCAATGGTCTCCAGTCAGCAGTTGGCAACTGCAATCTAGCTCATGAATACTTATGTGCAAGTCTTTTAATATTATTCCAGGGCTCTTTTCCATCACAGGTAGTGAAAACTGCCCATAATCGCATACAACCCTAGCCAAAAGAAATAACCGGCTATTTAATTCATCCAGAGCTTATCAACATTTTATATTTCAGTGGTGCCTTCCATTTAAAAAAAGTCTCGAACTGATTCACAGACATGTAGGAGGACAAGTAATAAATAGGAATAGATTAAGGAGCATATAGTGTTTCATGGAGGAAGCAATTAAGATATAGAGAGAAGGAACGCTGATGGAGCTTCAGAAAATAGGATCACTTCATTGTTTCTGAGTACAGAAGTTAATTCTTGCACTGCAACTGCTGTCCCAACTGAGACTGGTTAACTGCAAAAAGCATCCTGTGTTTGTTTGCCTCAATATCACCTACTGGAATTATCTCAGAGCCATCAGTTAGTTCAGGCTGGCATTCCCACAACTGATGAACAATGTGGCATTGGACAAACGCGCGGTATAAAACATCACCTTCAACTGTGGTTCAAAGTAGAGATATAATTTGTCAAGGTAAAGCTTCCGAAAGCTGCAGCAGACAGTCCGTTGGTACTTTAGAGTTTTGAAAGTTGTCTTTAATCCTTGCTTGGCAAGGACTTTTTGAAGAATCAATTTGGAACCATCGATAATGTGTCAGTAAAGCCTCTGCCTGTCTCGAACTGGAGTCTCAAGCCCTGGAAACAGTGAAAATAGGAACAAGAACAGAAATTGCTGGAAAAACTCAGTGGGTCTGTAGAGAGAAAGTAGAGTTAATGTTTTGGATCCAGTGGCCCTTCTTCTGAATTTCTGCTGTTGTTTCTGATTTCCAGCATCTGCAGTTCTTTGTTTTCTTCATTCAATGAAAATAGAAGCAGGAGTGGGCTATTCTGTGCATCGTTTCTGCTGCACCATTCAATATGACCATGGCTGATCATCCAACTCATTACCCTGTTCCCACCTTCTCCCTCTGGCCTCCAATCCACTTAGTCCTGAGAACTCCTTCTTTATAATTTCAATAGCATTTCTTTAGTTGTCAGAAACACAAGTCAAGAAGGCTGTAGTACTGATTTCTGTCCAATTTCTGCCTCACCCACAATACATAGAATTGTGGATACAATAGGGAAGAGGACTCATCTCCAAGTTCTGTGTACACAATCCTTGATTCTGCTTGTCTAACTTAGCAGAGGGTAGGATACAAAATCTGTTTCCTTCATGATGTTGTTCCTTCAATCTGAATTGTGTGAGCCATCTCTTGCTGTTGGGAATCAGTTTTGCGGAATACACCAACAGAGCCTTGCTGAACCCAGGTTTGTGCACAACACAATTATTTCCAAGACTTTCCTTCATGTCAATAGCACCAGTCAGAATAGCCTGATGGAGTAGCCTCTGTGTCAGTACATGAGTAGAGCTTTGTATGCAGGCTGGTTAGACCTGCAAATGGAATCATGGTTTTCTTGTTCGCTTGCAAACATAAACCTAGTCACTGTATCATTCCCACAATTTCATTAACTGTTGGTGTAGTTTAGTTATGACTGCTTGAATGGGGTTATGGTTTACTATCCTTTGGTTTAAGTTGAACTCTCGCTGGTTAAAGACCACTCAAATGAAAATACCTTTTATCATGTTTCCCACTTCCTAATTTTCCCTTTGCTAGATTCACAAGGATGACTCTGAATTACCTTGCCTATCGTGAAAAACAATATAGCAAGAGGCAAACTTGTAAATTGGGATCTCGAAAGAATAGTTCGAAATCTGGTGCCATTGGTCTGAGTTTATAACTCTCACCTTTATGGGTTACACAGTAGCACCAAGAAACTTTAACTACAGACAAAATCAGAAAATCACCAGACAGAAAATCTTGCCATAGCCTTGCCCTTCCTCATGTGTGAACACAGTCTGATCTGCCACTCTAATTCATGAACATTAGTTGTTCCCTTATTAAGATGGTCAGTCCTTCCGCTGTGCAGTCCCAATATGCTGTTGTTGTTCAGGAGAGGTCCCAAAGCTTAACACCTTGCATTTATGTAGCACCTTTAACAGAGTAAAACATTGCAAGAGTTCTAGAGGCAGCTGACTATTGCAAAGCAAATCATTGCACAAGAAGCTGGAATTATAGATGAACGGAATGTTGGAGGACTGTAAGGTTCATCCACTTTCAGCATATTCCGATATATGTACTGTCCAATAACTCAACCAGAATGCAATCTTATTTCAACCTAATGAGACCACAAGATTTTGGTCCTGGATGATGCTGGTGAATTAATTTCAATTCAAATTCTCAATATACATCACAACATTTATTGCTAAACTAATTGATAATATGTCAAGAGTATGAAAAGCACAGCAGGGCAGGCAGCATCTGAGGAGCAGGAGAATCAACTGGGATAATGTGGGGAGAGGGGAAATGAGGAAACTGTTGAAATCCACATTGATCCCGTGTGGTTGCAGGATCCCAAGGCGGAACATGAGATGTTCTTCCTCCACATTATCCCCGTCCCAAGCCTCCAACTCAGCACCACCCTCCTGACCTGTCCATTACCTTCCCACCTATCCACTCCATTCTCCTCTCCAATCTATCACCTTCTCCCTTACCTTCATCGACCTATCACTTTCTCAGCTATTTTCTACCTAGCCCCGCCCCCTCTCCCATTTATCTCTTAGCCCCTCCGGCCCACAAGCCTCATTCCTGATGAATGGCTTATTCCTGAAACGTCAATTCTCCTGCTCCTTGGATGCTGCCTGACCTGCTGTGCTTTCCCAGCACCACACTCCCGACTCTGATCGCCAGCATCTGCGGTCCTCACTTTCTACTAATTGATAATAATGATATGATTCAATCTAACCATATCAAACACAGGTCAATGATTGTTAACAATATACGCTGAGCAGATGCTGTTTGTTACTGAACTGCAGTTCTGAAATCCATATTATAGGAGGGATGTGATTGCACTGGAGATGGTGCAGAGGAGATTTAACCGGATGCTGCCTGGGCTGAGAATTCATGTTGTGAAGAGAGAGTGGACAGATTGGAGTTGTGTTCCTTGGAGTAGAGGGGATATGATTGAGATGTGTAAGATTATGTGGAACATGGATATGGCAGACAGGAAGAAGCTTTTCGTCTTGATGGAGGGATTACTGACCAGTGGGTATTGATTTAAAGTAAGGGGCAGGAGATTTAGATGGGCATGTGAGGAAACACATTTTCACCCAGAGGATGTTGGGAATCTGCTTGTAAGGGTAGTAAAGGCAGAAACCTTCATAACATTGAGGAGGTGTTTAGATGTGCACTAGGAATGCAAAGGCACATAAAGCTATGGGCCAAGTCCTAGAATTAAGCGAAAGAGCCTTATACTGGGCTGTAGATCTCTGTGACTCTATGATTGCTGATCTTCATCTCAGCAAATGGACAGATGCATGAGTAGGTGGGGAGCAGAGGGAAACAGATCCTTAGGAAATGGGCAATAGGTTTAGACAGTGGATTTGGATTGGATCAGGCTTGGAGAGCTGAAGGGCCTGTTCCTGCCTGTAAATTTTCTTTGCTCTTTGTTCAACATGAGGCACGCAAAGAGAATCAGCTGCTTCCCCAAGAGGAGGGGTGGAAGTGAGTCACAGTTGCTTTTACACACCAGGAAAGAGATGGGTAGAGATTTGGCAATGGATAACAAACGCTGTCTGTTCCCTTGGACAAGGATTTATGTGACAAACAGAACCCAAAAAGGGAAGATGGATAAATACACTGCTGGTATGTAGATGAACTAGCAGAGACTGAGAAGGTTGTAAGTGCAGCCTAAGGTAGCTGACCTCAACTGAGGTGACAGAAAGGGTTCTGTGAACGGGAAAGATCAGCTGCAGTGTCTGTTCCTTTCTGCTGCCCACAGGCTCCTGCTGCCAACTGCGGTGTATTCGCTGGCATGTGAGCAGGCAGCAAATTGCCCTACTCTCCCAATGGAATATCTTTCTGACATTCACTGTGAACATTTACAAGTCAAAAAAAAATGAACACAAAGCAATCTTTAAATCAAAAGCCACTCGATCTTATTAAGAGAGGTGAGAGAAATTCAACGTTGCTATGGCATCCAAAAGGGTCAAGGCAGCTATTTTGTGTCTGCAACAACTGGCTCAGTGCAATTTGTGAGGCTTGTGCTTCAAGGTTCTGATGATGCAAATGTAACAATTCTTCATTGAGCTATCGCTGTCTGTGTGCTCACAAAAAAGGATTCAACTTGTAGGTTCCAGATTGAGGGCCCTTATACCAATCCCACACAAGGCAGTAACTCTGGCAGTGAATAAGGGAGGACAAACCAAGATACTATTGCAGTGGCCCGTCTGCCAGATTCAGTTTTGTTTTTATAAAAGCACTATGATTAAAGAAAGCCTTTTACATACATACTGTTAAACCCCTTGCTTTAAAAAAGCTTCTAAAATTAAGGTAAGTTGGTAAAACCTTATAAAGTTCTTTAATTTTATTTGAAAAGAAAATGATTAATTTCTAAGATGTTCTTTTAGCAGTCCCTGGCTATTTAACCATAAAGCCTCGAACAAGCAATCCCATACTGCCTCTTTGTTTTGGATCACCGGTGGAATCAGGAGGTGGGTAAGGGAAATGTAACTCCCCTGTGAACCTCACCCAGCTGCTGTCATTTGCCTGCACTGGATTCCCTGTGTAGTTAGTGGAAAATCTGCTCATAATTCTTTGGAATCCAGATCTAACAATCGACCTCAGTCCCTTTCAGAATTTGGCGGCCATATGGTGACAAACCCAGCCCTGTACTTCACAGATTCTCTCCAGCATTGCTCGAAAGATTGTCACTAAAATGTGATTGAATATATCCCTATCTAAAGTCATGTAGATCTAATGCATGTTCATTTTACCCCCAACAATCTCCATGTTGCAATACATTCTGATTCCTTGTGGTTTCCATTTGATATTGTCTATGTTGACTCCAAATGTATTACCATTTAAATTATTACACAAATCTCCTGAGAAGACCAGCATGGTCTGGCAGCATCTCTAGTGAGAGAAACAGAGTTAATATTTGCGTCCAAACACTGAAGACGATACATACTGGACTTGAAACGTTAACTCTGTTTCTCTTTCCACAGATGCCGCCAGGCCTGTTGAGTTTCTCTAGTATTCTCTATGTCAGGTTCAACTTTCCAGCAGCTGCAGTATTTCCTTTCCTTCAATGAAGGTACTTGCTAGGTAAATGGAATGCAAGGCCTACTCAGGATGCGAGTGGAATGTCTTATTGCAAAGGCAAAAATTGCAGAACATTGGCACTGGGTGCTATGATAGATTAGAATCTGCTGGGAAGAAAGAGGCAGTAACACCAGTCTTTCTGACCAGGCCAACATACCCAGCATCGAGTCACTGACCCCCTCCCTTGATTGGCTACGATGGGCTGGACACATCGCCTGCATGACCGACAAGAGACTCCCCAAGCAGGTGCTGTACTCCCAGTTTTGAATTGGCAGGTGAGCCCCAGGTGGACAGAGGGAGCACTTCAGGGATACCTTCAAGGCCTCACTGGCAAAGTGCCGCATTCCCACAGACACCTGGGAATCACTGACCTAAGACTGTCCAAAGTGGAAGAGGAGCATTTGGGAAGACGTCGAGCACCTCAAGACTTGCTATCGGGAAAAAGTGGAAGCTGGGCTAAAGCAATGAAAGGAGCCCCACCCAACCCTTCCCAGGACAATCTTCTTCCTCAAGTGTAACGGAGCCTGAGGTAGCTGTACAGCTGCCTACAGGCTCACCCCGAGAGTGGAAGA
Source organism: Chiloscyllium plagiosum (assembly GCF_004010195.1). Lineage (NCBI taxonomy): Eukaryota > Metazoa > Chordata > Chondrichthyes > Orectolobiformes > Hemiscylliidae > Chiloscyllium > Chiloscyllium plagiosum. Next base: position 17,465,324 of record NC_057737.1, on the reverse strand, counting down.
GATCCTCATCCTCATCTCCAAGGGACTGCCAATGACGATGATGATGACAAGGAGATTAGGAAACAGTTTTCTATTTCTGAAGTTCAAGACTAGCCAAGAAAAACTAGATGGTAATCCCCTGTGTTGGTTGCACAAAGTATAGCACAACGATCTTTTGCCCCCATCTGGCTGTACTCCACCAGATCTTCCGGGCACTTGTTGGTAACATTAGGATTCTGAAAAGGAAGCAAATTTCCACTGCCCATGGACTGCTATCTCTCACTTTAATGAGCACCAAGGAGGAAGCAATGCAAGAATGCTGGGCAGCGCACAGCCTTTACTTAAGTTTCTATTCAAAAATCTATTTAATTGTATAATTGTTTCCCAGAGGTGTTATTACAGGAATATAAAGCTGGAATAATAGCAGTTGATGTTTTAAAACATCTGCTTTGTGTCTCATACATGTAGCACCCCTGGAGAGCAATCTGATCGATGTGACATCTGAAACAATTCATTGGTGTTCCTCATTAATGAGGACTTGTAGCTGGAGATACTAATTGCTATAACCCTGAGACAGCTTTCCTTTTCCTATGGTGTCACAGTTGAAAAGCTGACATCGCCTTGTTTAAATGCCAGCCTTCATTCTGGAGCGCATAAACAAACAAAATTAGAACAGCAAATTTTAGCTTCTCTCACACACTTCCAAGCTGTAGCTCCTAACTATTTCTGTCACGTTTGAAGTATATTTTCAAGAAATGCAAATTAGCTTAGTATTCTATGGCTGTGACTTTAAAATCCTTATTCCTGATCATTTGAGTACATCATCAGTCTTCGTTACATTTACATATTGTGTGGGTAGGCTTACATAAAACGTCTACTCTGTCATTCAAGGCACTGAATTCTTCTCAATTATATTAATAAGATTATCTACACCCATGCAGTAACTAATGCACAATTTCAATTTAAAAGGCAGGCATTTGAGAATTGGTCTATTCAACATGAATATTAGAAAGGTTTTAGAATAACTTATATTCTATCAAGATACATGGTATGTAGAAGATTAATCATGCATCAATGAATAATTAAAAATGATAACTAAAAGGTACAAAAAGTGGTATTAGTCATGATAGGAACTTATACTCATTTTGTAGTTGGTCTGCCTGTACTGTTTAATCCAAGATTCTGTTAAATCGCAGTTTCTTGGCGGTTGCACTGTCTTCCTCAGCTCCGTATATACCTGTAATGTTGAATACGGCCTCCTTTTCATTCTCTCAAATCTACTGGAATAAATGGATTTGGGAGAGAGGCTGTTGTCAAGTAGAACAATGATATAGGATTCCAAACCAGTGCTCCTGTGTATAGCAGGCCAGATTGCTGGCAGTGTGTTATGAAATATAATTCAGTCCACAGGTTCTGACAACAAAAGCTCAAATGGATTACATCAGGCAGCAGGGCCATGAGATTAAACTCTTGCCTTAATGCCACTGTGATCTATTCCTTGCACATTACAACACAGTCATATGTATAAATTGTGAGTATTCTCGCACTTCTCTTGCTGTCAAGAACCATTTTCTTGAGATTATTGGTGATAACATGGGGTAGATCAACAAAGGTAAAATGCAGATCTCAAACAAATATGGGGCTGGTGATGTTGGTGTTATTGTGTTTTACAGTGTTGGCTAATGTCTTCTAAAGAAAGCATAATGTTGACACTCTCTTAGGGTTCCTATTAAGCTGGATTCTTGTATTTTGAAGGACTTCCAGTATTCTTTATTGCTTTAAAGTTGCTCAGGTTAGGTTGGTGTTGTGAAACTTGAAAGGATTCAGAAAAGATTTACAAGGACGTTGCCAGGGTTGGAGGATTTGAGTTATAGGGAGAGGCTTGAATAGGCTGGGCTGTTTTCCCTGGAGCGTCGGAGGCTGAGGGGTGACCTTATAGAGGTTTACAAAATTATGAGGGGCATGGATAGGGTAAATAAACAAAGTCTTCTCCCGAGGGTCGGGGAGTCCAGAACTAGAGGGTATAGGTTTAGGGTGAGAGGGGAAAGATATAAAAGAGACCTAAGGGGCAACGTTTTCACATAGAGGGTGGAATGGAATGAGTTGCCAGAGAAAGTGGTGGAGGCTGGTACAATTGTAACATTTAAGAGGCATTTGGATGGGTATATGAATAGGAAAGATTTGGAGGGATATGGGCCGTGTGCTGGCAGGTGGGACTAGATTGGGTTGGGACATCTGGTCGACATGGACAGGTTGGACCGAAGGGTCTGTTTCCATGCTGTACATCTCTATGACTCTATGGTTGGTAACACAGGTTAGAATGTCCATCTTAGTGGCACCTGGTGGGGCAGTTCTATTTATGTAAATCGTTGAAGGACCTAGTTAAAGAGTAGTTAGAATTCACAAATCAAGGTATTGAGTGCAAAAAAACAGGGAATATGTTGAACCTTTGTAAACTCTGTTTCAGTTCCAACCTGTTCTGGTCACCATACTTTAAAGGATTTCCCTGAAAGAGGGCAGCTTGGTTCCAGCTGGAGAGATTTTAGCTACAAAGTTAAGGCAGTGAAGATAGATTGCTTTCCTTGGAGCAGAAAGTATTGAGACAAGATTAGGTGACATTCACAAAATTATGACTGTTTTAGATGAGGTAGATAAAGAAAAGGCGCTTCTTGGATGACTATTGGAAGCAGAGTTAATGAACGATGCATAAAGATAACTGGAATAGTAGGTGAGGGAAATAAATTTACAGGGCTATGAGGATACAGAAAGAGGGGAGGGTGGGTCTAACAGAATTGCTTCACAAAGGGCTGGCATGGGCTTTATAGGTTGAATGGCCTCCCTGTACCATTCTGACTCTTAAATCTCCGATCACTATAATTCTAATTAGGTGCTTTGTAAAAGTTGTTTAAATTCTAACAGTAAATCATTAGCAATCAGTTGATCACTGGAATGATTGATTATTATGTTTAGCAAAAGCTTGTGAAGAATTATGGGAGACACGGTGGCTCAGTGGTTAGCACTGCTGCCTCACAGCGCCAGGGGCCTGTGTTTGATTTCCGCCTCGGGTGACTGTCCGTGTGGAGTTTGCACATTCTCTCCGTGTCTGCATGGGTTTCCTCCAGATGCTCCGGTTTCCTCCCGCAGTCCAAAAAGATGTGCAGGTCAGGTGAATTGGCCATGCTAAATTGCCCATAGTGTTAGGTGCATTAGTCAGGGGTAAATAAAGAGTAGGGGAATGGGTCTTGGCGGATTACTCTTTGGAGGGTTAGCATGGATTTGTTGGGTTGAAGGGCCTGTTTCCATACTGTAGGGAATCTAATCTAAACTAGTCCAGAATAATTAAATAGTGAGCAGTTTAGGGTACCACCTGAGAATTACAGTTTGGGGAAACAGCGTGTAGGAGGCGGTCAGTCAAGACATGGGGAAATAAGACATGCAAATTAGCTGAGGTTGGAACTGGAATACAAAGGCAGACTACCTAGCCTTTTGAGATAGTCTGACTTGAGCAACTTGAAAGTTTTGTAGGAAACAGAAATTACATCAAACACATAAATCCAACTTTATAGGGAATGTAAGGGAGTACACAAGTGATACCATCTTCATAATAGATTAATCCACTACTATCCAGAAAACATTCTGTGCCAGTTGCATAAGCACATTTTTGAACTCTGGATTCATTTTTGTCATCCTATCTTGCATTGTCAAGGCTGATCTCAAGAAAAAAGGCACTCAACATTGAGAGGAGTGTGTAATGTTTTCCATTCACATGCTAGCACCAACCTGTTGTTGAGATTTCATTGTGCAGGGGTCAATCACCTTCTAGTAACTCGCTCGTGTAGAAGGTGTGACAATGTTCACCGTTTTTTAAACTGTACCGAGCCCCCTCCCCCCTTCGGCCATGCTTACCTGTCCCTGTCAAACATTGTCTCAAGTGCAGGTCAATTGATATGAATTAGAAGGTTAAAGCCTTGACTAACCTGTAACACCTCAAAGTTGCTGATACCATAGATCAGGAGTGTTTATGCATTAGACCAGATCACCTCAAAATATATTATGAAGGTAGCCTAGATCCTAACTTTTTCTTAAATTAAAGGAAAATGCTAGGTGCTGTGTTCTGGGCCAGCACGTATTGCCCTTCCTTAGTTGCCCTTGAGAAGGTGCTGGCCAGTTGTATTCTTGAACTGCTGCAGTCCATGTGCTATGGGGAGACCCCTATGAGGGAGGGAATTCCAGGATTTTGACTCAATGGCACTCAATGATGGTATGCGTCCAAGTCAGGATGGTGAGTGGCTTGGAGATGAGCTTGGTGGTGGTGGTGTTCCCATATATCTGCTGCCCTTGTCCTTCTAGATCGAAGTGGTCCTGGGTTTGGAAGTTGACCAAAACTTGGTTTAAAGTATTCTGTTGGACATCGCAGCAAATATCTGCTTTGAAAAACTGTATTTACTTTTTAATAAAATTAATGACGGCAGAAATAATTCTATTGAGTGATCAAAGTGTGTCATTAATCTGGACATCAGGAGGCACTTTTATTTATTAACAGGAAGATTTTTCACCAGCCAAGTACTCAAGATTCAAACCTATGCTCTGCCTTGACTCATACAAAGATAAGAGATTGCCTGAGGGAGTTCATCTAGAATACTGACAAGCTTCTGTAAATGCACTCTGTGAAAAGGAATAAAACATGCAGGCATTTTATTTCAGGCTGAACTCAGAGCATTGTACAGATTTTGAACTTCAGTCGAAAGAAACTAAAATATCTTTGAATTTTCACATCTCTGAGAAATGCCTCAATGTTCTTTGGGCATAATTTTGAAGTGCTTTGGCTATTATGAGGTAAACCAACAGTCACAATATGCAAGATAAAATGGAATCATTTGAAGATAAGGATCTCTTATTAAATCTGTCCAGAGACAAGTCCATTGACCTTGTTAGCATGGGGTCAGGGCCCAGGTCAAACTTAATGAAAATAAGGTACAAGGTCTAACACTTTAACCCAAAGATCTGGCAGCAGGGCCAAAACTCTTAGATTCTCACCAGAATTCTCAGGATGTTTTGGGAAATAAGACCCACAACAGTGCTTCTATACCAGGCGGGAAATAAAGGCCTGCTTTAGGTTATTCAGCAAGCAGGGTACTGGTGAGGCTGGATCCCATGTTTAAAGAAATCACTTGTGAAATGTAAAAGACAGGAATCACCAGAGATTGCCCTCCTAATGGAATTCCATGCTCAGAAGAATGAGTGAAGTGATTTTTGTATAAAAGGACAATGGAAGATTCCCCTGCTGGTGAGGGGTAGGGAGGTCCTGTTAGAATTGGGAGGGGCTAAGACTTTAAACACAAGACTACCTTTCTACTGAACATGGAACATAATGTATAAACATGGCATGAGGGTTTTGGTTGTAGTTTAATATATTAGATGTCTATTAAGTAATAGGCGAAAGTGAGGTCTGCAGATGCTGGAGATTAGAGTCAAGATTAGAATGGTGTTGAAAAGCACAGCGGGTCAGGCAGCATCCGAGCAGCAGGAGAGTCGACATTCCTGATGAAGGGCTCCTGCCCGAAACGTTGATTTTCCTGCTCCTTGGATGCTGCCTGACCTGCTGTACTTTTCTAGCATCTCTCTAATCTTGCCTATTAAGTAATGCCTCGTTGATAGTGATTGTAGTTGTCACAGAAAAAAGTTGTAAAACAGGAAATCCTTGTCATGTGATTCTTTTGCATCAGTCACAGGGACATTAGTATAATTTTATAAAAGTCATCAGTCCCTACGGGGACTGTAATAAATCCATAAGCAATGTCAGATCGTGGAGTGAAGCATGAGTCCCTGCTCCAACAAAGACAATGTTAGCAACTGAGCAACACAAATAGCTAATTACGTTTATCACTGTAGCAATCATAATATTACATTCTATTCCTCCTCAAAGGTGCTGATTGTAGTCCATGTGCCTTTGGTTAGCTTCTAATACCTCTTATATTTGTCATTATCCATGTGGAAAGATGTTATAGGTATGATACTTTATTGGGAATGGTGGAGGAAGGCAAGGTTGGGTGAAGGTAGGAACGGAGGGAAATCTTAATCAATTCCAGTCAGTCTGCAGTCTGTGCCCTGTTGCGTATGAATATAAAAAAAAGAGCAAGAGCAGGCCATTTAGCCCCTCAAGCCTGTGCCCATCACTTATAGAGATCACTGTTGATTGGCCTCAGGCCTTTACTCCTCTTTCATGCCAGCTCATCATAATCTTCCATGCCCTGATATTTCAAAACTCTATCTACCTCGTCTTTAAACACTTGGAGTGATCCAGCCTCCATTACTCTATGGGTAGAGAATTCCAGATATTCACTATCCTCTGGAGGAAGTCATTCATTCATAGGAAGGTAGTTGAGGTGGGAAATGTTTAAAAGTATTTGGATGAGCACTTGATATGTCATTACATTCAAGGCCATTGGCCAGTTGGGAAGGTGGGACTAGTGTAGGTAGTCGTGCAGTTCCAGTGTCCAGACTCAATGGACTGAAGGACCTCTTCTTTCTGTCTGATTCTATGATCTCAGGTTTAAGTGAGTGTCCCCCTATTCTGTAACTACATCCCCTAGTTTGAGATTCTCCCACCAGTGAAATATCTTCTCAACATAGAATTTACCTCAAAGTTTGTGCGAAGATTTGTAGCTCGGGTGCTCGTTGTTGTGGTTCTGTTCGCCAAGCTGGAAGTTTTTGTAGCAAACGTTTCGTCCCCTGGCTAGGCGGCATCATCAGTGCTTGTGAGCCTCCTGCGAAGCGCTTCTTTGATGTTTCCTCCGGTGTTTATAGTGGTCTGTCCCTGCCGCTTCCGGTTGTCAGTTTCAGCTGTCCGCTGTAGTGGTTGGTATATTGGGTCCAGG
>NC_057737.1:17443238-17457508 GCF_004010195.1 Chiloscyllium plagiosum | reverse complement strand
GCAGACAACAGGCAACATGAATTCGACTGGGACAACACTACTATCATAGGGCAAGCCAGACAGAGAACAGCCAGGGAATTCCTAGAGGCATGGCATTCATCCACAAACTCCATCAACAAACACATCGACCTGGACCCAATATACCAACCACTACAGCGGACAGCTGAAACTGACAACCGGAAGCGGCAGGGACAGACCACTATAAACACCGGAGGAAACATCAAAGAAGCGCTTTGCAGAAGGCTCCCAAGCACTGATGATGTCGCCTAGCCAGGGGACGAAACGTTTGCAACAAAAACTTCCAGCTCGGCGAACAGAACCACAACATAGAATTTACCTTCCTATGTTATTTATGTGAAGGTACTCTTCAATTAATTTTTATTTGTAGACATTTTGAGTACTCAACTTAAAAAATGGGTTTACTGGATTTAGGAACTGATTCCACCATCTTGCGATATCAGAGCTGCACTCAGGTAGGGGAGCATTAACATGTTTTATTGAACATAATGCAGGAGACTAGAGAGGTCAGGAGAGAATCTGTTGAGATCCTAATTGAATTCCTATTCTATCTTGTTCTGACACCATCATGTCATAGCTCCTCGTGCACATGTTCTCAATCTCCGGAGTTGTGCAATTTCAGAACTCTCTGCCTCAGAAGATGTTGGAGGTGGGGTCATTCAATATTTGTATGGTAGAGGTAGATAGATCTGTGTACAAGGGAACCGAAAGTTATCAGGAGTAGATGGAAAGTGAAATTTGAAACATAAAAACATCAGCCATGATCTTATTTAATGGTGGAACAGGCTTGAGAGGTCCAATAGACACCGTTGAGTCTATGTGCTCAGTAGTTATCACTTGAGCGAAGGTATGGTTAACCCTTTACTTCACACCTAGAATTTAATCTTTTCCTCCTTCTTTATCAGAAAACCCAAAACTTACATTCTCCACCCCTTCCTCATAATTGGGTTAGGATTGTAAACTTATTGTACCAATTATGCCACGTCCTTTGATACTATGACAGTGACATGTTGCATTGTAATCTAGTGTCAACAGATTGCCAAGGAATAGTGTGCTCCTACTTAAAACATCCCTGAAACCCAAATGGATTCCTACATGTTCAACTTTTCAGGAAATTTCAAATCGGGAGAGAATCAGGTTTGAGAAAATGTACTTGGTGTGGAATTCAGTTTTAGTGACTTTGCGAACGTGGAACAGTTGAGCCAAATGGGTCATTTTTCTGCTGCATTCATTAGTACTTATTATCTTGGCTAAAGCGTAACGGTTTGGGGGAGGTTCTGGACACTGTTAGGTACCTCTGGAAACGGTTTCCTGGAGCAGGCACACAGGTTGAGCTTTCCATTATATATCACATTGTCAGCCACATTTATTATGTTTTCACATCTCAGACTAGTTAAAACTGAAAACCACCCAAACTGATATTGCTTTTTTCAGAATAGCTTTATCAACATAGTTCATATTATGTATTTGTACATTGCAGTCACATGAAACATTTTTGTTTTCAACAAGGCACAAAGCCACATGAAGCAAAGTGATGAAACATAATGGCCCCCTTCATTCTTCCACTTTATCTTAAATTCATAAGATGCTCCCAAAACATCATCATAGAAACTTTGTATTTGTTACAGCTTCATCACTTTGGTTCGTGTCACAACAAGTTTTGTGTAACTGCAATAGACAAATACTTAAAATGGATGGTCCTTTCCACACTCATTTCCAAATATGTGTAGTTGTTAAAGGTTAGAGGGAGTTTTACTGTCATACTGGGAACAAGTCACTGAATCTTCATACCTATAGACAACAGCCTGAGCAGCTTTGCTGACTGTGGGTAGACTTTTAATCTCCAAGCCTCTCAGGGGGGTGTTAGGAATATGAGGTTTTCTAAATTATATTTTCAACTGTCTACTTAAATCCAAGGTAGAATGGAGTTGAAGGTCTAGTGGGTAACTAATTAGGATTTCTACCTGGATACAAGATCCAGGTGATTCCTGGTGACATAGAGGTGGGTTTTGAGAAGAGAAGAACTCATGGGAAACCTCATAACATTGGGTTGTAAGGTTTCTAAGAGATCCCTGAAATTCTCAGATCCAAAATCAGTCTGCAAGAATCTCAGAGAGAGCGAGAGAGCGAGAGAAAGAAAGAGAGTAAGGGAGGGAGAGAGAGAGAAAGACCAGAGAGGGCACGAAACAGGAGATAAAAACAACTGGTCCTGCACCTGAAGCAGAGGAAAAGCTGATCTTGGTATTCACTGTGCAAAATATAGGTGTGTGCTAAAGTCAGAGTTTGGAACATTTGAAAGGAACATTTGCCTAATCAGGACCAGAGAAAAGGAATCTCCAGTGTAACCCTACAGTGAGAGTCTGCTCTGGGATTAGACATTACCCAGTTGGGAAAAGGAAAAGGAGGCAGACCATTTGGAGTGGAGAATAGCTTTGGACTGAATCTCAAATAGAATAACCATGGCAGGGGATCCATTCTGCTGTCAAATGTACAATAAGTTGTCTATTAAATAATGGATAATTGATGTAACTTTTAGCTTGAACGTTGAGACCTTATCATGTGATCCTTCCAATCAGCGGCTGGGAATTTGAACATCTTTTTAAAAGCCATTGGTTTGGGGATTGTAACATTTACTGCTGGCTTTGTTCAATAGAAGATCCATGCTGTGGTCAGATACAGCACATCACACAGAAGTGAGGAGACAGTGAGTGTATGCACTATCCGCACTGATCCAGCCAAGCGTGATCCTGTGCTCATTCACAGATGGACACAACAGGAGTTAGAGGATGATGTTCAGCACTGACAAGCCTGGATGATTCCTCCCCACATCCCAAGGTTGCTGTGATGAATTATAACAGAGCTGCAGCTCAGCTCATTTCAGCCAGGAATCAAAGTTATGATCATCTAAGCTGTGTATTTCAGTGATGCCAGGAGTAATATGTTCACTTGCTAGGCCATCAGGAGGTGCATGGAAATCTAATCATTTGGTGCAGAAAATTCGAGGCGAGCCAATCATATGGGGAATGATGCGTTCTCTAAGGGCAACTAGAAATAAGTGAAAATCGATAGACATGGGGAACATGTGACTGTGAAAAATATTAACTTTTGGAAATAAATATATCCACCCTTGTCAATAGATATTAATCTTCATGGACATTAAGGTGAACTGTCAAAAGTCAAAATAATTTAATAATTTACTTCTGTTTGCCTGCATCATTTCTGAGTCTAGTCGTTGAGTGTGAAACTGCAAGACAGTCTTCTATAATGACAATTATATTACTTGGATATTTGTCATCTACAGTTTATGGTCATAAATCCTTAACTAATCTGGCAAATATTGAAGTATATGTGTGGAGGCTGGATTTAACGTTCGGTTCTTCAGGGCAATGAGAAAAGCAAGTCTGCAATCAAATCAATCCTTACTTCCTCATTAGATGTGCACCTTGACTTGTTTTTTGGATGCTGTCATGAAGAAGCTTGTTTCTTATTTTAATTCTTATTCACCATGCTCAACGTTAGGCTGCAAATATCTGCAGAAGAAAGCAAGCTGGATAATATGCTCTCCCTCTCCTGTCCCTTTCACCCCAACCTTCCTGTGCTTTCATACTTATCCATCTTCTATCAAAGAAACATGCTCCCAAACAGCAGTTTCCTGACCTTTGGAGATCCATTGAAAACATTCAGGGCAAAATACTGTCAGGACATTGAAGTTGATGGATAGTCAGGCAGAAAGTGGAAATACAGAGTGGCTGCTCATCTCAAGTGAGAGGGAATCACAAAGTATGGTTCTGGAAAAGCACAGCCGGTCAGGCAGCATCCGAGGAGCAGGAGAGTCGATATTTCGAGCATGAAGTCTTCATCAGGAAGGACTTATGTCTGAAACGTCAACTCTCTTGCTCCTCAGATGCTGCCTGACCGGCTGTGCTTTTCCAGCACCACACCTTTCGACTCTGATCGCCAGCATCTGCAGTCTTCACTTTCTCCTCAAATGAGAGGGAAACAAGTTAGGAGCATCACTGAGAGTAACTCAAATATCTCTATTTCTGTAAGTAATTTGTAATAATTATTACATTATTAAGTATGAAGTCTGATCCCCAGCTCATCACTTTATTTCAGTTTTCATTTTCCAAAGATGTGCAGGTTGGATGTATTGGCCATGCTAAATTGCCCATGGTGTCCAGAGATGTTAGCCATGGGGAATGCAGAGTTACAGGGATAGGGTAGATGGGTGGGTCTGGGTGGGCTAAATGGCCTGCTTCCATTTTGAAGGATTCTATGATTCTACTTCTTCAAATCCCCCTCAAAAGCAGTAATTTGTCTTTTCCTTCGACAAAACTTGTTACCTATATGCCACCTTTAACATTTGAGTATGTCTCCTGACATTGCATAAAGGGGAAAGCAATAGCTGCTGAGCTGTAGAATCAGGAGGGATGGCAAAAAGCTGGATCAAAACGATGGTTTTCAAGAGGACTTTGAGAAAAAGTGAAAGGTTTTAAGACTTCAAGGATATAGAGTATAAGCAATTGCACGCACAACCACTAACAGGGCAAAGGAAGGTGGCTCAAGAGGCCAAAGTCAAAGAATTCTGAGTTAAAAAGAGGGACTTGTAGAACTGATGAGTCAAGAGCAGGGGAAAAGCATTAGACGGACTTGAATAGAAGGCAGCATTTAAATTTGAAGCTTGAGGAGATCAGGGACCCATATGGGTGAGTGGGATTTCCGGTGAATCAGAACAAAAGCAGTACAATGTTGGATGAGCTGAGATTTATAGATGGAGCTGCACTGCAGGTCAAATTTTTTGTTGAATGATACTGACTGACCCTTTGTGTATTACCAAGTGCAGGAAAATGGGATTAGTGTAGTTGGTGATGTGGTGGGTCTAAGGGACTGTTTCTATGTTGTGTGACTCTATGACTAGTATATTATGTCCTTATTACAGGAATGTAGATGCAAATGTATTTTTTTTTGGTTGTAAGCTTAATTAAAGCATACATTGTGGTGAAATATTTAAGTCCACAATCATCTATCTACTAACTGAATTATGTCATCAACAAACAAAAAATGGATGGATCATAAGCAGAGTCTGAACAAGGTCTGTGTTCTTCTTGGAAAAGCAACTTGATGTAACCTGCAAAACACTAGAAATGCCAAAATCCCAAGTGATTAAAAACAGAATGTGACTTCTGACATTTGCAATTCAGTGCCTTTAATAATGACTACGGTGAAGGTGATTCCCAAAACAGTTGTAAATCCAGAAGCCCATGAAACAGAATATAAACATATTTATTCACAATAGACAACCAGTCATAAGTTGGCATTGGTATTCAAAAGCTTCCACCACATAGTCCATCAATGTCACTGAAGTGCAAGCCAATGTCAACATATTTCTTATTAATCTGGGACCTTCCTCACCCGTGTGTTGAACTACTCACTGAATAAACTCACTGAGCCACCAGGGAAACTCTAGGTTTCTTCCGATTAACTGGCTCATTTATCTCATTTCTTGGTCATGGGACCCTATTGTGTACAAATTAGCCATATGTTCTTGTCTTCAAAATAGGTGACTACATTTCAAAAACTGATCAGTGGCTGCAAAATACTTCGGGATGCCTTGGAAGTGAAAAGTGCAACGTAAGTGCAAGTCTTTCCTCTGCAATTGCCACTTTAAAACAATTTCAAAAGTAAGTATAACATAAAAATGAAGAATGGTTAATGGATAGTGAATGATGAATTTGGTGACAATTTTAATATTTAATAAATGAATGGGAATCTGGCCAAACCACACCATTGAATGCTGGAATTTAACAGAATGGATGTATGTTAATAAAATGTTATTCTTTGGCATTGGCACAATTCAGCAGCAACTGTTTTTTGACACACTGAGCTTTCAAATACCTTATGTTAATCAGCATGACTTTGAACCTTTGTGCTTTAGGTTTACTCCAAAAACATGACCAGTTTATCAGTTTTCAATCTGGTGTTTGGAAATTGCACCTTGGATCTGTGATGAAGGTCCATAACATATTATAATTTGGAAACTTGGGTTCTAAAGTGAACAATACCATGTATAATTTGAAGTTTGATGTATATATCTATGGTGTGTGTGAAGAAGGAGAGACATAATTATAGTTTCTTTTTTTTGTGAGTGGCTTGGGATTGTCATTTATATTTAAGTGAAATTTTTAAAACCCCTGAAGTGAATATTTCAGTGCCTTGGAAATAAAGAGAACAAAACTTGTCAGATGCTTGAGGCAAGGTGTTCCCTGATGCAGAGAGACTGAGACTGAACCAAGTTCCTTTAAAAAAAACAGGACCAGCCAGAAGGTTAGTGAGTGAGCAGCTTTCTTTCAGAGAGAAATTCAGAGAAAGCAAATGTCCATGATGTCACTGGTGCATTCTAGCAGTCTCCAAAACAATAAGGGCAGAAGAAAAGATTTGCTGAGTGGCTTACTGTCAGCAAGTGAAAAGCTCCTCAACCAGGCTGCAGGAAAAAAAAATTAAGGAATGCATTATAAGAAATAAGTGAGCTCTGTTAGCAATTTGTTTAAGAGTCTCAGGAAGAGTCATTGCATAAAAAGTATCAAGTGAATGGAGAAGGTATCCCACATCCACAGATATTGGCATCTGACATGCCAACTTCTAAGAAGTCTTTGGCACTTCTCTGATCCATTTACAAGATGCTTTTAATTTTGATGCTGCACATTGGACTGGCCCGGCATCTATCATTGTAATGATGCTGCAAGGATTCTGTATGCTCTCTACCCAGCTTATAAATTGGACCAGGCTACATTTCGGACTGTTTGCTTGCTCTCATAGAGCTTAATTACTTTGAGCCTACAAGGACACTCACACTGTCCCTCCCTTGCATTACCTTTTTACCAGCTATACCAGGCTCATATTACTGTAATTTTGCTGTGCCTACTATTACGCAATTTTCTTATAACACGGGATTGCACAATAACGGAACTAGCACGTTATAGCAGAATCAACAGTACTTCAGGTGTGGCCTCACCAGCACCCAGAGTCAGTCAGTCTAGGACAACATCGACATTAGTCTAGGGCCTGCTCAGAGAAGTCAGAGTCAGGGCCCCCTCCTCTTAAAAGATGAAAAGCCAAATGGTGGGTGGTCACCACCTGTCTGAACTCTTTCTGCCCTATAATGGGCTGTTTTCCCCATGGAATGAAAAAGAGGCAGATATTACTGGAAATAAAAGTGGATGGCACAGCCATAAGGGGAGGAGGGGTCTTGACTGAGTGACTGGGCAGTACAGAGGGCACACAGGATTAGTGATGTCAGAGGTTGGGTTGGGTAACAGTCCATGAGGAACCTGTTACAGGCAATAGTGAGAGTGGGAGAGCATGAGCTTTGGTGGAGGTGGGTACAGTAGCAGAGATAGAGTGAGAGAGGGATATCAGAGAGATGATGGTGGAATGTGCGCTGGCAAAACAGAGAAGAAACTGACCTTCTTCCTACAGTGCTGGGCATTGCCACACTCAGATAGGAGTCCTTTAACCCACATGGACCAGACTGACATGGTCTGCTGTCATGGCTTCCACGATAGATGGTGAAAAATTGCACTGTGCAGAGAAACCTGGGTGTCCCTGTGCATAGATCACAAAACGTTGGGTTTCAGGTGCAGCAGGTAATTAAAAAGGCAAATGGAATATTGCCCTTCATTGCTCAAGGGATGGAGTTTAAAAACAGGGAGATTATGCTGCAGCTGTATAGGTGCTGGTGAGGCCACACCTGGAATATTGTTGATTTTGCTATAACGTGCTAGTTCCATTATTGTGCAATCCCATGTTAGAAGAAAATCGTGTAATAGCAGCACCATTTAAACTAATGGGGCTGGAATCATGTTATAACCAGCACACTTTAAAAATTAGTGCTTTAGAAACAGTGTCCCCGAATTCTACAAGCACTTTTTAGCAAATTTGCATTAACAAAATGCGCATAGTAGCAGCATGACCTGTAAAGTATACAGTTTTGTTCTCCACACTTGAATAAGGATGTACTGGCACTGGAGGGATTCACTAGGTTGGTTCTGGAGTTGGCAGGGTTGGCATATGAGGAGAGATTGAGTAGACTGGTTCGATTCTCATTGGAATTTAGAAGAATGGGGGGGGGGATTCTTATGTAAACTTACAAAATTATGAAGGGAATAGATAGAAAGAAGCAGGGGGAGGTTGTTTCCACCAAAGAGTGACAGTCAGAGAGGCGTACAGCACGGAGACAGACCATTCAGTTCAATTCTTCCATGCCGACCAGATACCCCAATCCAATCTAGTTCCACCTGCCAGCACCCAGCCCATACCCCTCCAAACCTTTCCTATTCATATACCCATCCAGATGCCTTTTAAATGGTGCAATTGTACCAGCCTCCACCACTTTCTCTGGCAGCTCATTCCACACACTTACCACCCTCTGTGTGAAAAAGTTGCCCCTTAGTTCTCTTTTATATCTTTCCCCTCTCGCCTAAACCCATGCCCTCTAGTTCTGGACTCCCCCACCCCAGGGAAGAGACTTTGTTTATTTATCCTATCCATGCCCCTCATAATTTTGTAAACCTCTATAAGGTCACCCCTCAGCCTCCAACACTCCAGTGAAAACAGCCCCAGCCTGTTCAGCCTCTCCTTATAGCTCAAATCCTCCAACACTGGCAACATCCTTGTAAATCTTTTCTGAACCCTTTCAAGTTTCACAACATCTTTCCGATAGGAAGGAGACCAGAATTGCACACAATATTCCAATAGTGGCCTAAACAATGATCTGTACAGCACAACATGACCTCCTGACCAATAAAGGAAAGCATACCAAACACCTTCTTCACTATCCTATCTACCTGTGATTCCACTATCGAGGAGCTATGAACCTGCACTTCATGGTCTCTTTGTTCAGCAATGCTCCCTAGGACCTTACTATTAAGTGTATAAGTTCTGGTAAAATTTGCTTTCCCAAAATGCAGCACCTCGTATTTATCGAAATTGAACTCCATCTGCCACTTCCCAGCCCATTGGCCCATCTGATCAAGATCCTGTTGTAATCTGAGGTAACCTTCTTTGCTGTCCACTACACCCCCAATTTTGGTGTCATCTGCAAACTTACTAATTATACCTCTTATGCTCACATTCAAATCATTTATATAAATGATGAAAAGTATTGAACCCAGCACTGATCCTTGTGGCACTCCACTGGTCACAGGCCTCTAGTCTGAAAAATAACCCTCCACCACCACCCTCTGTCTTTTACCTTTGAGCCAGTTCTATATCCAAATGGCTAGTTCTCACTATATTCTGTGAGGTCTAACCTTGCTAACCAGTCTCTCATGGAGAACCTTGTTGAACGCCTTACTGAAGTCCGTATAGATCACATCTACTGCTCTGCCGTCATCAACCCTCTTTGTTACTTCTTCAAAAAACTCAATCAAGTTTGTGAGACATGATTTCCCATGCACAAAACCATGTTGACTATCCTTATTCAGTCCTTGCCTTTCCAAATACATACACATCCTGTCCCTCAGGATTCCCTCCAACAAAGTGTCCACCACCAACATCAGGCTCACTGCACTATAGTTCCCTGGCTTGTCCTTACCACCTTTCTTAAACATTGGGAGTAATCCAGATATTACTACTCTCTGTAATCTCCCTTTCTCAACCATTTCCCATCCTATGACATTGGTTCCAATGTGTACAATGACCTCCGGCTGGCCCCTCTCCCCCTTGAGAACATTCTACACCCTGAGACATCCTTAATCCTGGCCCCAGGGAAGTAACACCTGATGTTTCACTGCCGGCCACAGAAACATCAGTCTGTACCCCGGACTAGAGAGTCCCTAGCACAGTGATTGTCCTGATCACCTGATGAAGGAGCATCGCTCTGAAAGCTAGTGTGCTTCCAATTAAACCTGTTGGACTATAACCTGGTGTTGTGTGATTAAAAACTTGGCTGTTCGTGATACATTCCCCTGAGAATTCATCATCTCCTACATTTTCCGAAACAGCATACCTATTTGAAATTGGGATAGCCACAGAAGACTCCTGCACTAACTGGTTACTCTCTTACTTTTCCTGGAGTTAACCCATTTCTGTGTCTGTATCTGAGATTCTCCCTGCTTCCTATAACTGCCATCCATCACATCCCCTTGTTCTTGTAAATTCCTCATTGCCTCTAACTGTCTCTCCAACCGATCCATTCGATCTGATCGGAGTCGCAACCAACAGCATTTAATGCAGATATAATTCTCAGTAACCTGTAACCTGTAAGCTCCCACATCCCACATCTGACAAGAAGAGCATATCACTCTACTAAAGGCCATTTTTGCTTCTTCCAATCTACAGACCTAGAAAATAGCACTGTCGTATTCCTCTACAAAACACTGCTCCAGGTTAAATTAATACTTATAGCTTATATTTTAAGTTTAATCAAGAGACTTTCTCAATATAACCTATTGTCAAGAAAGACTCCACTCTACTCACTACTGCAGACTTACTGTAAGGCCACACTTAAAATATTCAATTATCTGTTTCTGTGTTCTGACCTCTCCCAAACAGGTTCCTCCAAGATTAGTTGTGAATTTTAGCAGGATGAACCGTGAGGGAGTATTGCCTCAAATTAAGGAGGAGCAGATTCAGGACCGTTTTGAGGAGGAACATCTTCACCCAAAGGATTGTGAATCTGTGGAAATTCCTGCCCTGTGAAACAGTCGAGGCTATCTAAATGAATGTTTTTAAGGCAAAGATCAATTTTTGAACAGTGAAAGGACTAAGAGTTATGGTGAGATGGCGGGTAAGTGGAGCTGAGGTCGCAGAAAGATCAGCCATGATCTTATTGAATGGGGGAGCAGGCTCGAAGGGCTAGATGGCCTACTCCTGCTCCTCGTTGTGATGCTCTCATGTAGACCCAAGGGTTGCCCAGCAAGACCTCCATGTCTTTGTCTGCAGAGTGGGGCACCTAATTTCCTCTGTTTGCTATTTCCTGGGCAAATGTCAGGAACCATGCAGGGCAGCTTCACATCGGCAGTGCTTGTCTGGGTGCAGATGGCCCAGCTGCAAGGAATGCTGGTGAATTCTGGGATATCTGCTAGGTGGTGAGTTTTCCCGGGAGCAGCCTGTGGTGAGACGGGTAGAAATCAGATGTGAAACAGGCCGGAGGGGCATGACAGGTAATTAGTTCGGCTAGTTTGGGAAGGTAGGCATGGGGACTTGCCAGACTTTGTGATGTAAAATCCTCCAAAATACTGAACACAATCTGAACTTAACCCCAAAAAATATAAGATCTAGCCAACAGCCTATTAAACCAGGTTTCACTCTGACTTGTCCAATATTTCCATCATTGGGATCAGAACAGCTCCATAAATCTCAGTAGCTACTAAACATCGATATCATTCATAAAACAGCTCTTTCGTGCAATTCTAATACAGCAACACATCGGTGGTATGAAGTAACATTATTTAAAGGAATTGCTCCTTTTAAAAATTTTATGAGAAAAATTATTGTATTATTCATACACCTTCTCTCTATCTTGGAAATTTATTACGTGACAGAAGCAAATAGAGTAATATATAGAGAGCCTTGTTATTAATAGACATTCAACTGTTTGACAATGACAACATGAAATCAGTGTTTCAAGAATGTCTGACAGGACCTGTGTAAAGAAAGGATGTAAGGTATAATTTTGTAGAAGCATTTAGCTATTGCTTTGGAGATGGAAGCATTTGAGCAGCAATCGAGGCCATTACTCACTTACGTTTTGTAAACGATGCAAGTTTAGTTTGGTAAAGGATCAATTTTACCGTTATCATCCGGCTAGGACGACATCTTTACAATGATGTAAAGAAGACATTCTTAACAATGGGCCATATATCAGCAAAGGGCAACAGAGCAAAGCTCAAGTAATGAGAATCAACTGAAATATAAGCATTTCAGAACAAAAGGACAAAATCATGACAATGAACAGGAGAGGCCTCTGAGAATTCTGATTGATTTTCCCCTCATTGGTTGGTCTGTGATCTGAGTTAAATCAGGATTAAAGCAGGAATTTCCCTGTCCTTATGGTTTAACAATGTGTTTACCTAGTAAGCCACCAGCAGAATTAGAGCAGGATTTTTCCCGTGTGCATCTGAACATTGCAGCCAACCTCACATGGTTCTACTAACTTTACCACCGCCACTGGAAAGGTAAATCTACCCTCCAGTCAACCATAATGTCAGCTTAAGACCTCAACTGAAAGAAGTTTCAAATCATTAAAGGAAGTTAGTCAGCTTTACCAGCTATAGACTGTATCCTGCAATGAAATATCTTTCCCCTGGAGTTTTCAAACAAGGAAAATTATCTCACTCTAGAAATATTGACAAGTATGTTATAGCAGAAAACAACTTTTTCATTTATCAATATTAGCAATTAGAATCCTAATTTAAGAAATCCAAGGTATTGCTCTCTAGAAGTGGGCTCAAGACTTAAGTATTTCTGAAAAAACATTTTTTCATACCTTTTTGTCTTGCGCTCATCAGGAAAATTTGCAAGAAATAGTATTAATGGGGACAACGAACATTTACACTGTTAGAGAAGATTGCTGATTAGTTGGCAGTTGGACTCTGATTGGTCGAGGCATTCTCATGAAAACTCCTGGGATTGAATTCTAAACAAAGCCTGGCAGTTAACAGTCAGTCATCCTTAACTGCTGCATTCTCCATGGCAACATCCTCTACCAATCAGAATTCACTTGCCAGCCAATCAGCACTTACTGCTCATACAGTAAAGATATTGGCTTCCTTTGTTGCTGATCTTTATGTGAAATATCCTGAAGAATGCAAGATGAGAAGTTTTAACAAAATCTTTTTCCATGTCTTTTTGCATGTCTTTCCCGCCGACCCAACCAGTACCCTTCCACTGACACCCTCCTTCGACTGACTGAACTGGTCCTCACTCTGAACAACTTCTCTTTCCAATCCTCCCACTTCCTCTAAACCAAAGGTGTAGCCATGGGCACCCGCATGGGCCCCAGCTGCCACTTTGTCGAATATGTGGAACAGTCCATCTTCCGCAGCTACATCGATGACTGTATCGGCGCTACCTCGTGCTCCCACAAGGAGGTTAAACAGTTCATCCACTTTACTAACACCTTCCACCCCGACCTCAAATTTACCTGGACCGTCTCAGACTCCTCCCTCCCCTTCCTAGACCTCTCCATTTCTATCTCGGGCGACCGAATCAACACGGACATTTCCTATAAACCGACCGACTCCCACAGCTACCTAGATTACACCTCCTCCCACCCTGCCCCCTGTAAAAACACTATCCCATATTCCCAATTCCTTCGTCTCCGTCGCATCTGCTCCCGGGAGGACCAGTTCCAATACTGAACAACCCAGATGGCCTCCTTCTTCAAAGACCGCAATTTCCCCTCAGACGTGGTTGACAATGCTCTCCACCGCATCTCCTCCACTTCCAGCTCCTCCGCCCTCAAACCCCGTTCCTCCAATCGCCACCAGGACAGAAATCCACTGGTCCTCACCTACCACCCCACCAACCTCCAGATACAATGCTCTCCACCGCATCTCCTCCACTTCCAGCTCCTCCGCCCTCAAACCCCGTTCCTCCAATCGCCACCAGGACAGAAATCCACTGGTCCTCACCTACCACCCCACCAACCTCCAGATACATTGTATCATCCTTCGTCATTTCCGCCACTTCCAAGCAGACCCCACCACCAAGGATATATTTCCCTCCCCTCCCCTATCAGCGTTCCGGAAAGACCACTCCCTCTGCAACTTCCTCGTCAGGTCCACACCCTCCACCAACCCAACCTCCACTCCCAGCACCTTCCCCTGCAACCGCAAGAAATACAAAACTTGCACCCACACCTCCCCCTTCACTTTCCTCCAAGGCTCCAAGGGATCCTTCCAGATCCGTCACAAATTCACCTGCACCTCCACACACATCATTTACTGCATCCGCTGCACCCGATGTGGCCTCCTCGACATTGGGGAGCCAGGCCGCCAACTTGCAGAATGTTTCAGAGAACATCTCTGGGACACCTGCACCAACCAACCCAACCGCCTCGTGGCGGAACACTTTAACTCCCCCTCCCACTCTGCCAAGGACATGCAGGTTCTTGGCCTCCTCTATCGCCAGACCATGGCAACACGACGCCTGGAGGAAGAGTGCCTCATCTTCCGCCTAGGAACCCTCCAACCACAAGGGATGAATGCAGATTTCTCCAGCTTCCTCATTTCCCCTCCCCCCACTTTATC
>NC_057737.1:17362630-17441375 GCF_004010195.1 Chiloscyllium plagiosum | reverse complement strand
AGGAAGGGGAGGGAGGAATCTGGGACTGTCCAGGTGAATTTGAGGTCGGGGTGGAAGGTGTTGGTGAAGTGGATGAACTGTTCAACTTCCTCGTGGGAGCACGAGGCGGCGCCGATACAGTCATCGATGTAGCGGAGGAAAAGGTGGGGGGTGGGGCCAGTGTAGTTGCGGAAGATGGATTGTTCCACATATCCTACGAAGAGGCAGGCATATAAATGTTTAAACCTACCTTAAAAATAAATAGTCAATAAAATATATATTTTTTAAAAATATACTTACAATGCAATCTAATTCTTTTAAATTGTCTTGCCTTGATCCTGTTGGGCCTTAAGATGGCTTCATCTGTCCATGTCTCCTTTTTTTAAGTATATGTGTGTTACCTTATAATTTGTCTCTATGACAGAGACAGACTGTCTTTGTTCATTGTATGTCCACAGAAACAAGTCTTATCAATTGTGCTTATACTGTTTCTTTTATGAATTCTTATGGTTCAAACAGTTCTCCTGTCTGCTTTTGTCACAGCTATTTGGCAACCTCTCAAGGTCCCTCAAAATCCAGTACTTGTTTGTCTCGTGCTTTTTGGCACCTATTCAAATGCCGGGGTTAGTGCATTTTCTTCAAAGCAATTGCTATTAAGTTAATTAACACCTTATCTTCTTCATTGGTTTGGGCACTTCCTTTATGTAGGAAACAGTCACTTCCCTGCGATTGTTCCTTCCATTCACGAATTAATGAGCAAAGGATGGTCTCAAAGCTGGAGGGCCATTCAGAAGCCCCCCAAATCCCAGCGGAATGCCACAGCAAGTAAATGAAGGAAAAGTAGTCCAAACTGAAGACATCTTCTCTCCACGTTTTTCAGACTTGAGGTAAAAGGTGGATATTCAGCAGCCTGTGGTACGAAGTGTCTCTGCTGCAGAGCAACCTGCAGCAGCGCCTGTGCTCAGACAGAGAGTGGAAAGGACCCCTCCACTCCTGAGCCAATTGCTGCCAGGAGGGCATCTCCAGGCCATTGGCTAGTCCAAACTGAAGACATCTTCTCTCCAAGTTTTTCAGACTTGAGGTAAAAGGTGGATATTCAGCAGCCTGTGGTACGAAGTGTCTCAGCAGCGCCTGTGCTCAGACAGAGAGTGGAAAGGACCCCTCCACTCCTGAGCCAACTGCTGCCAGGAGGGCATCTCCAGGCCATTGGCCTATCACTTGCAATGTCCTCAACCCCCAACTGGAGAATCAAACCAACTATGAACCAAACACAATATTCTCAAGATTGGGGCAGAGCTAAAGGGTATACATTGGATTATCAAGGCATTGACTTATCTGGAGATATGGAATAATCATTTAGTTAAGCCTTTTTTTTATTCATTTGTGGGATGTGGATGTCGCTGGCTAGCCCAGTATTTAGTGCCCATCCCTAGTTGCCCTTGAGAAGGTAATTGTGAGTTGCCTTCTTGAACCACTGCAGTCAATGTGTTGTAAGTTGATCCACAATGCCCTGAGGGAGGGAATTCCACAATGCCCTGAGGGAGGGAATTTTGACCCAGTGACTGTGAAGGAACAGCAATATATTTCCAAGTCAGGATGGTGAGTGGCTTGTAGGGGAACTTGAAGCTGGTGGTGTTCACATGTATCCACTGCCTTTATCCTTCTGAATGAAAGTGGTTGTGGGTTCGGAAGGTGCTGTCTAAGAATCATTGGTGGGGGGATCCAAGGTGGCAGCGACCCAGCAAGTCTGATTCTATAGTGCTTCTCCCAAGACTTGGGCAAAGTGGGCCACCCACCTCTATCACACTTACCAAATTATTTAAAATAGTTTTTATTTAATGTAATTAGTTGCTCAGTACTAAATTTAAACAAACAGTCTAGTCTCCTGTAAAAATGACTAGGGTGAAAGGAGCCCTCAGTTCTCAGTAGGCAGGAGCCCCTCCCCCACCCTCTCCAGCTGCAGCAGAGGCGTCCGCAGCCGTCCCGGGGGACTTACCTACAGTGGCGAGCCTTGTGGAAATGATCTCCAAACTTGACGTGAAGATCGACGCCTTCATCGAAGCGTCCCGGAGCCGATGGGACTCACTCTCGGCCGCACTCCAAAAGCACGACTGAGACATCAAGGAAATTGAGTGCCGAGTCGGAGGGGCAGAGCTAAAGGCCGCGACCTCTGAGACTATAGCAGAATCGGCCGTGGATCGGGTCTGGACTCTCGAACAGCGAGTCCGGACCTTACAGAATCACATATTCATTTGCTGGGCCTTCCCGAACGGGAAGAGGAAGGCCAGCTTACAGCGTTTCTCGAGCAGTGGCTGCCACAGCTTTTAAATCTGGAGGCTGGATCAGGCCAGGTAAGTGTGGAATGGGCCTACCGGGTTGCAATACACGGGCCCAGCTCGAACCAGCGTTCCCGCCCGGTCCTGTTCTGGCTGCAGAGCTATAAGGAGAAGCCGATGCTCTTAGAAGCTTCCAGAAATCTTGGGAAAGATCCCCAAGCTATGGTTTATTCCAGGACTTTTCCCCAGCTCTGGTCTGAAAGAGGAAGGCGTTTGATGAGCAAAGAAGTGTTTAAGGGACTTAAATATTCAGTACTCCTTGCACTACCCAACAACGCTACGCTTTAACCATGAAGGGTCCATGTATAACTTCGGATCGCCGGAAAAGACCAAGGAATTTTTGGACTCTCTTAGATAAATTGTAAGAGTTAATTGATGTTGTTTTGCCATCCCCCCCACCCCGGTTTACATCCCTCCCTTTTTTTATATTAATCCCTTTTTTTATCTTACTGTTTAATATTATCTTTGGGGGGTGGGAGAGGGATTTATTTATTTGTTCTCTACTTAGCGATTTTCTCCCTCTTTTTTATATATATATATAATATATATATAGGCCAGGGGGGTCTAGTTAATGTTGGTGGGGGGACCTTATCCTGTTTTATTTCTGTCTTTAGGAGCGGGGTTGTTTTCCGAATTTTCTTCACCCTATTGAGGAGTGTCTAGGTCAAGGGTGGGGCACTGGTTGGGAGAAGATACAATGGACTGTTGAAAAGGAAGTGATACCCCCTGGGAACAAGGGGGAAAATCTCCATTTAAATATGTTTTATATTTTTTTTATTTAGAAATAGTTTTTTATTATATTAATGTGAGTGTATTAAAGAGCCTTTATGTTTGTGAATTTTATATGCTCTATGCTTGGATGTTCTGGCTAGGGTTTTCCCTCCCGGGGGGCCTCGGACTTGCCCGAACGATTATGGTTGATCAGTCGGTTAACTAGTGCACCTGGAATGTCAAGGGGAGTAATTCACCAATTAAAAGGAAGACAATATTATCAAACCTCAAGAAAGAAAGGGTTGATATAGCTCTCCTACAGGAGACACACTTATTGGATAAAGAACACTTGAAATTACGACAGGGTGGATTTGATCAGGCCTTTTTTTCTTCTTTCAGCTCAAAAAGCAGGGGAATTATTATTCTTATTCGGAAGAATTTCCCTTTCAAAATCCTAAATCAGATAAAAGACAAATCTGGATAATATAATCTGATTAAAGCCCTAATAAATGGAGAGGAATATGGGATCTTAAATTTGTATTGCCCCCCGGCACATCCTTTTAAATTTATAACGGAAACCTTCTCAAAATTGATGGCTCTTGGTGATCGTCATAGAATTATAGGGGGAGATTTTAATTGTATTATGGATCCGGAAATAGATAGGATTCCCAAGAGTACTGCAGGAGTATCTCCCAGATCTAGACAATTGGTGCATTTGAACAAAGAATTAGGACTAGTGGATGTATGGAGATGCCTTCATCCACAGGCAGAGATTTTTCTTTTTACTCCAATCCACATAAATGCCATACCAGAATCGATATGTTTTTTGCCCCCTCGCTATTTTTAAATTTCATATCATCCTGTAAAATAGGCAGTATAGCAATTTCCGATCATGCTGCTGTATATATGGAAATCAAGGCGAGGAACAATGAGATATCTCCCCGGCATTGGCATATGGACCCCTTTCTGATGAAAGATAGTAAATTTGTAAAGTACTTCTCTCAAGAACTTATAACTTTTTTAGAAATTAATTCAGGTACGGCTAGCAACCCATCAATGATGTGGGAGACCATCAAAGCTTACGCGCGAGGTTTGATCATCTCCTACTCAGCGACCCAGAAAAAAATTAAAGGGGGAACAACAGCGTCTGCTCGAAGCTCGCTTAAAAGCGGCTGAAACAGCATACGCTGACAGACCTTCTATTATCAAATTACAAAGGATTACGGCCCTTAGGTCAGCTCTAAACACCACGCTTACCCAAACGGCTAAGAGGGAAGTATTATTTGCAAAACAAAGGTTATATGAATTTGGCGATAAACCTGGTAGATACTTAGCATTTCTCGCAAAGAAAAAGAAGGCCCCTCAAACTATCACCTCTATCAAGGAAAGTATGGGTATTCTGACTCATGATCATAAAAGGATTAACGCAATCTTTAGAAAATTTTATTCTGATTTATATAAATCGCAGGATTGCGAAGACAGGACTAGGAGGATGCAGTCATTTTTTAAAAACCTGACCTTTCTGGACCTAACTCCGGAACAGGTATTGGTCTTGAATGTTCCTCTAACAGTCCAAGAAATACTTGACGTAATCAGGCAACTTCAGAGCGGTAAGGCACCTGGCCCAGATGGTTTTCAAGCTGAATTCTATAAAAAATTTATAGGAATATTGGCTGGTCCACTTATGGACATGTACAACTATTCATACAGTCAGGGCTGTCTCCCACCTTCGCTGAAAGAGGCGAATATCTCTCTTATCCTCAAATTATGAAAGGACCAAGAACATTGCATGTCATGCAGACCAATATCCTTGCTAAATGTAGATTTTAAAATCCTCTCTAAAATGTTAGCATTGAGGCTAGAAAGGGTATTGCCACATATCATAAAGGAGGATCAGATGGGGTTTATTAATGTTAGAAGAGTTTTGAATGTGATTCAAGCCTGCCATCAGGGAAAGATATCGGGAGTAATAGTCTCATTAGATGCAGAAAAGGCATTCGATAGGGTTGAATGGTCATATTTGTTTTACACATTGGAAAGGTTTGGCATTGGAAAGGTGTGTACCAAATGGGTCTCAACACTGTATAGTGATCCCAAAGCAGTTGTGATTACCAATGGATTAGGCTCAGATAGCTTCAGTGTGGATAGGGGCTGCCATCAGGGATGTCCTTTTTCACCATTGCTATTTACGCTAATAATTGAGCCACTAGCAGAAGCTATACGGGCTGATCCTAATATGGTGGCCCCAAGGATTGGTACAGGTAAACATAAAATTACCCTTTATGCTGATGATGTTCTTCTATTTCTCAGTAATCCTCTGATGTCCGTGCTTCACTTAATCCAAGTTATTAATACATTTAGTGCATTCTCAGGCTATAAAATTAATTTCTCAAAATCAGAGGCTATGCCAATGAGTGGCCTTGCTAGGATACCCCACTTATTGGACGGATCCCACTTTCCCTTTCGGTGGTCCCGGGAGGGTTTCTTATATTTAGGCATTTTTATTACCCCAGTATTTGGTCAGATATACAAGGCTAACTTTGTGCATTTACTGGAAAGGATAAGGCAGGACCTCCAGCGATGGGGAGACCTTCCAATTTCCTGGCTGGGTAGACTAGCACTAATTAAAATTAATGTCCTGCCCCGTCTCCTATACCCTATGAGAATGCTTCCGGTGATGCTGCCGAGGCTGGCACTACGTAAATTATATGGCTGGTTCGGTTCCTTTATCTGGAATCATTAAGCTGGAGAAGCTACAGCTTCCACAGGCAAGGGGAGGATTGGATTTCCCAGATTTTAGGAAATATCAGTTAAGTTCCCTATTGAGTTCCATAGTTGATTGGGTCTTGTCTGACCCGCAATCAATCTGGCTGGACATCGAGGCTTCTCAAGTAAAATGCCCACTTATTAACCTTTTATTGTCAGACAAGAGGAAAATCATCATGAATCAATGTAAAAACCCTATAGTACTAAACACAATTAAAGCTTGGAATATAATGCGGCAAAATGAGGGCAACTCACATAAAACATCCCCCTATGTTCCGATAGTGGGAGCATGGGGATTTCAACTGGGGCTTACAAATGTCACTTTCAAACTCTGGAGGTACAAGGGTATCTCATGTTTAGGAGATCTGTTTAAAGAAGGGGTCCTGATGTCTTTTGAACAGCTGCGTCAGAAATTTGGATTACCTAATGGAGACCTCTTTCGATACTTCCAAATTCGAGATTACAAACAGAAGAAGACTACGTTATTAGATAGTCTTTATAAATCAGATAGAGAAC
This sequence comes from Chiloscyllium plagiosum, assembly GCF_004010195.1. Taxonomy (NCBI): domain Eukaryota; kingdom Metazoa; phylum Chordata; class Chondrichthyes; order Orectolobiformes; family Hemiscylliidae; genus Chiloscyllium; species Chiloscyllium plagiosum. The sequence goes on along the minus strand of NC_057737.1, from coordinate 17,435,067 downwards.
GTAGAGAGCTATGGCCAATGGGGGTATCTTCCGTTAGCACTATTCATCATTTATTACATGATGAAGTATCGGGAGATATGGACAATCTGCTTAAAACATGGGATCAGGATTTGGGACTGAAAATCTCTATAGAAACGTGGAATGACATTTGGGAATACACCAGAAGAATCACCATCTGCAACAGAACTCAGGCCATTCAGTTGAAGATACTTCATAGGGCCCACATAGCACCGGACCGATTGGCAAAATTTAAGGCAGGAGCATCTCCAATGTGTCCCAAATGTAAAATAGAGGTGGGCATTCTTGTCCATTGCTTATGGACCTGTCATAAGATCCGTAGATATTGGACTAAAGTAGCAAGTGCTCTGACAGAAATCTTAGGAACGCAAATTAGAGTGGACTCTGTATCTCTCCTTTTGGGCCTTTCGAACTTAACCCTCCCTGGATATGCAGAGGAAGAGATTATTTTCTATTCTCTCTTTCTGTGCAAGAAAAAATATTTTGGTAAACTGGGTTTCTGAGGCCCCCCTGGACTTTCAAATTGGCACAGATTAATCATGGAATGTATTCCCCTTGACTTCCTTACAAATATGGTGCATCAAAGGACCGCATTATTCCATTAAATATGGCAGCCCTTCTTCAATTACACAAATACAGATATTTCGGTCATCCTAACAAGGGCTTTTATTTAATTGAGATGGCGAACCTGGCTGGTCCTAACAAGGGCTTTTATTTAATTGAGATGGCGAACCTGGCTGGTCCGGGGCCCCTTGGGAGAGGAATCCTGCACGAATACGGGTTTTGTTACGATTTGATGTTAGTACATTCCGAGCATGTATCTCACTACCCAATTTCTGTGTTATCCATCGTTTTTTTTCCCTGAATAATATAAGAGATTTAATTATACACTCTGGTTAGTTGTAGGTTAGATTAGTAGTTCGTTGAGTTCTGGTTTTTTTTCTCTCGGTGTCTTTTTTTTTGTTTGATAAATTTTGGTTATTATTTATTTAAGATTTATATCAATGTTTATACTTGGGGTTTTTTTATTTGTAAACTTGTAAAAATATGTTAAATTTTCAATAAAAATATCTATAAAAAAGAATCGTTGGTGAATTTCTGCAGTGAATTTTGTAGGGTAGTAGACATAGCTGCAACTTAGCATTGATGGTGGAGGTAGTGGATGTTTGTGGATGCAATGCCAATCAAGCGAGTGCTTTGTCCTGGATGGTTTTAAGTTTCTTGAGGGTTAGTGGAGCTGCACCCATCCAGGCAAGCAGGGAGTATTCCATCACACTCCTGACATGCCTTGTAAATGGAATCAAGCTATATTAGTGATGCTGGGCAGGGAACTACTAGATCATCATCTGATACCTATCTGATTCAGTCATGCTTTTTGGAAGGCAATCTGTCATGCTTACCTGGTCTAGCCAGTATATAATTTCAGATGTACAGCAAATGTGTTTGTTTCTTAAATGGTCTCAGAAATGGCCTAGCCACTCACTCAGATATACTCAAGAGAGTGGTTCACCAGCACGTTTCAAGAGAAATTAAGGGTTGGCAATAGTGTTGGTTTTGCGATTGACGCCCAGCTCTTCTGAATGAATTCAAAGTAAATGCAGTCCTGTTTCCAACTGTTATCACTGTGAAGTGAGTCATTAAGAGAGGTGGGTTGTGGTTCCCATTCTATCAGACAGATAGTGCTTGAGTTCTGCATGACATTAGACCACGATCACACAGTGCAGTAGGAAAGGCAACATAGCTCAAAAAAAAACCCACAGTGACTATCAGCAACAATTTCTTAAAATAATAAACCTCCTGGATAATTACCACACTGCTAACTGGGATTCAGATAAGAACTAGAAGTAACAGCTTTGCAACTTCATCCCAATCCTGAAGACGAAATAATATTTCTGTAGTCACTGCTAAAGAGCCATGAGTCTTGATTTAGTTGATGACATCGAAATGATCGTTTTTAGTTTATTAGAATTATTGTTGTCTTTATTGCTTTTGCACTTTTAGTTTGTATTCTGTTTGCTTGAATTTCACAAGCAGAATGTAAATGAATAAAAACATTCAATCAAACTTGCATATCCTGCAGATCTCCAGTGCTATCCAGCCAAGGGGCATAAAAACAGCATCAATTTATACGTTAGCAATATCTTTTATGGAATGAAATGTTCCAAAGTACTTTCCGATGAAAAGCAGCTAGAAACTGAGAAATGAAGGACAAAGAATTTGGCCCATTCACATGAGCAAAGTCATGCTTGAGGAGATCTTGAAAGCGCAGGAGAAAGCTAGAAAGGCTCAGGGTGATCAAAGTGCCAGGTTAAAATCACTTAAAATTCTGCATCTGAAAGTTGAGTAGAAGGAGCAGCAAAGGAGGTTGGTCAAAAGAAGTGAGGACATTGAGAAGAATAGTAACCTAGAAGTGGCCAAAATCTCTGGGTCGGGGAGAGGCAAGGTCAGGTAATGGCAGGATTTTGAAATTGGTGCATCCAGTAATGGGTAGTCAATGGATAATGAGCAATGGGGAATCAGCCAAGTCAATGGAGTTTTGCAAGAGATGTTATTTATAATTATCCAATATAGAGTATCGGAGGAATTGAGGTCTGAGGTATCAAGGGCGTGGATGAACATTTCAACAATAGCAGCTTGAGGCAAAGGCACTGGTAGGAAAGGGAGGTTTTGTGATGCAGTAGGCCATATCCCTACCTCTGAGCTGGAAACGCTAGGTTTGAACCCCAATTGACGGCCAGGGAAGGTATAACCAAACAGATTGATCATCAACCTGCAAATCCATCCAAAACTACTTGTTGCAGCTGGTAAGATGGAGGGAGAGTCTGGGTCTCCAGGCTTGATATGGAATGGCAAGGTATAACAGTAGGTTTCAGGTTCAAGACCTGCTCCAGGAAATGAGAGCAATGGAAACATTTGTAAATGTGAGGTCTAAATGCCTCATGCTCTCTACTTATGGGAAGCCATTGAAATCAGAGGCAGCAAGGATTACAAAGGTCTTCAAGGTGCCAAAGAGGCCAAAGAAGGATTACCAAATGTCCAGCAGCCTCCTGGATTCTGCTGCGAGCAAACTGGGAGAGCAATCACAACATAACAAGCATTAACGTTGCTGCTTTCAATCAAAAAAATCTGATCTGTGATCATTCCCCTGGATGTAGCATTGCAATTTAAACAAAAGTTATAAAACAGAAAGCTTTATTCATTAATTGTATGTGTAAAGTCCTGATCCATATGTTGGAGCTAGTATGGCAGTTCACTGAGGCTTTTCATAACGACTTCATTTCAATTTAAAGCTTGTACTGAATCTGCCAAAGTCAGAGTATCTTGGAGTAATTCTATGTAATAAGGTGAAGTAATATCAACTAACCAACATTCGAGTGCAGAATGTTCTCTGTGATATATTTAACTAATTGGTTAATATGTTAAATTGGAATTCCTCTATTCACAAAGTCTTTATTATATACAATAATTAACCTTCTAATACCCGCTTGAAGATGGAAGGAGGTGTCTATCCCTTGTTTTGAAATTGTTACTGTCTCACCCCTAAGCCATTGCTTTTGATGAGAGCAGTTTGGTTTCCAATTCTCTCCTGTCACCTCCTTAAACACTTGACTTGAGTTGACTTATAGTTCAGCTGTGGATTTTCAGTGGCTATGTTTAAGGTAAGGTATTTGCCCCATCTGATGTCACACTTACACAGCAGAGCTCACTGGATTGAAAGTCTCCATGGACACCCTGGATGACAGTTCTACTTCCCAAAGCAATGGTACAAGGGTAGACCATAATGATACAGCTATTGTCTTTACGAAGCACAGTCCATTCAGTCCAGACCAGGAATAGTTATGCCTTAAAAGCTCCATTAATCTATGCTAAATTTCCTCCTGTTTTGAAAAAGATTCATGTAGGTCCATCAAAGTGTGGCAAAATACTTAAGGTAGCTTAAGGTAAGCCAAACGATTCATTCTCGGCTATGATTAAATGGATCTGCCCCTTGCTGAGGCACTATGTTTGGCTGGAACCCTTAGGCACAAACCCTAGGATCTAGGATGACCTGTTCTTCCATAGTTGCATAAATGCCAGTGGCTCTTTTGTGTCTTGCACACATGGTCACAACAGTGATTGTCAGTGCACCAATTATGGAGGAGCTTACATCTGAATCCAACCCTGTTTCTCTGACCATTAAAGCCCGCCTCACCCCCAGTTTTGAGGGTTCAATGCTTTTGCCTCTGATCACTAAGAACACAGGACACAGATATTTTGGCGGAATTTCTGACAAAATAAGTAGAAAGAGAATTCACTGTTCTCCAAACTGTGTAAAAGACTATAATGATGGAGCAAAGATCGTATTGGATATCGGTGGAACCTTTGTCAACTTTCACAACCTACATTTAAAATTAAGTAAATTCCCTCAGCGTTACAACAACAAATGTCCCAGCCATTAGATTCTACAAAACGAATCTGCAACCTTCTTTGTTTATTTACAATACAAACCGATCTTCTTGGTGTAAGAGCATCACGTGAATCTAAATGTACGAAAAGAAATGACGTGGATTTTTTCACTCTGAAATAACAGGAATTTGACAAATTCTTTTCTGTAGAAAAAAGGTGTACCTTTAAACAGTTAATGCATGCTAATACCCCCTTGCTCCCTCAATAGTTGATGCTGGAACACTGAAATGTACCACATAGGGCTCCAAGTGACACCACTCATGTGAAATCCTTTTACTTGGGAGAAAATGAAGTGGCTACAGATGGAAAAAAAACAGATGTGATGTGAGAGAGATGAAGTGCTGCCTTAGCTAATTATACAAGTCAGAACGCAATTGGTCTGAGGCCAGTTAGAAATAACATGAGCTTTCTAACATTTATTATTTAACCTTTTGTGAACTGTGGGGACAATTCTGCACTAGAGCTCTTGTATGGTTGCATTTAGTCTCCCATTCAGGTTAAAATGTTTGGTCTATTAATTAGAATTGATTTTGTGTTTTTTCACTCACGGGATGTGGGTCTCGCTGGCTAGGCTAGCGGTTATTAGTGACAGTGAACTGCCTTCATGAACAGTTGCAGTTAGACTGATTCTCTCATTGGCTCTGATTGTTCAGATAGTGAGTGGCTGAGCCATGTAAGTGCAAACTCACTGTCAAATTTTGAACAAAAGCCACTTGGGCTTGGTGCCAGAGGGCGTCTGGCACCAATGGAATTGCACTCCAGCAAGAAATAAAGCTGGTTGGCTCATAGGGGGGATACAGAATTGGGAGATGTATAAATGAGATGGTGAAGTGCCACCATTGATCCCAAGGTGCAACTGCAACAAGACCACTTTGATTCTAAATGTGAACATAGTACTGTCTAATAGGGACATGGAAAAATATGACATCAGCTAGTACATTTGTAGACCTGAGGTTTCCAGACAGACCAGAGATTCTTATTTAAGCATCTTGCGCTCAGCTCAAATTAGCATCTTGCAAAGACTGCATATTAATTATCTTAACTGGCAAAAAAAAATCTAGTAAAGGACAAGGCCTATATTTGGATGTTCATGACAGAAGTATAATTATGCAAAACATGACACTACAACTATGACTAAATAAAAGTGTCAGACAGTGGGAGCTGTGAAAATTCAGCCGTAAACCTTCGAGGGTGGCATTTGAGTAAACTGCAGAGGTTAAAAGCTCATTTTATTAAAACAAGGCCCTGTCCAATAAATTCCATTAGAACATAAGAAATCAAAACTAGGAGCAGGAGTAGGCAATTCATCCCCATAAGCCAGCAGCACTATTTCAGAAGATCATAGCTGATCTTAACTAGGCCTCAACTCCATTTTGTGCCCACTCTCCAGAACCCTTCAATCCATTACTAAAACTTTGTCTATATCCTCCTTAAATTGACTCAGTGTCCCAGCATTGTCCACACTCTGGGCTCGTGAATTTCACAGATTCACGACCCTTTGAGAGAAGTAATTTCTCCTCACCTCTGTTTTAAACTCTTATCCCAAAACTATGACCTCTCATTCTAGATTCCTCTACATGAGGAAACGTCTTTTCTCTGTCTACTTTGTCAACCAGTTTTAATAAATTAGTTCACATTGATTAAATAAACGTTCAATAACATTTGGAAGATACAGACTTAAAACTGAAGCATTGTATTCACAATGAATTAGTACTAATAATGATAAACCCCAATCAAGGGTTGTTCAACCATAGGTTACCAAAACATCATTACCATAATTGTCCATTGTTCTGAATTCCTAAACTCAAGCTCACAGTCCTTGAACATCTCAGCCAAATAGTTTTTCTGCATGAATAAGCCATGAGTATCAACAGACTGTCCAATTGTGGGAAAGTTTCAGAATTGAATTCTATCGGCAACTAGTGCCCCTACATCAGCACTTTATTAATCTGGACCCACAGAGAACCTGCTTGCTTTTCTCTCTTATCCTCTGCACATTGTTTCATCGCTACCTGTACCTGAGTTCACTCAAACCAGCACAGACTGGGGATGTGTCTGGGAGCCCCATTGTCCATGTGATTTGGCCACTTCTCATTCCCTCATGACGGGGACTTTGCTGGCTTCCTCCAGCTGCAGGGTATAATAGATTGCACACACATTACAGTGAGGGGGACATATCATCACACTGTAGCTTTCATCAACAAAGTATACTCAGCACAACTACAACAGACAAAGATGGGATATGATGGGATGTGACTCTGAAAAGTTGGAAGAGAAGCAGCGCCTTCCAAGGATGAAGATGAGGACATTGATAAGGAGATAGCTGAGGAGATTACGGAGGCATTGATGGTGGTGGTCTTTCAGGAATCACTGGAATCAGGGAGAGTCCCAGACGACGAGAAAATGGTTAATGTAACACCCTTGTTTAAGAAGGGAGGGAGGCAGAAGACAGCATGTTAGAGTGGTGCAGCGCCAAGTGTAACAGGCCAGGCAGGATTTAATTGCCACAGATATGACTTGGGTAAAGTCATCATTCAATGACTACAAACTTGTTATTGCTCAAAAGGCAAGCAAACCTATTGCATCCTAGCAACAAATCCAGCTTTTTTGTTTCAACAGAAGTTGCTGGAAAATCTCAGTGTGTCTGGCAGCATCAGTGGACAGAAATCAGAGTGAACGTTTTGGGCCCAGTGATCCTTGCTCAGAACGTTTTTGTTCATTCTATCTTCACCGTTGCCATTTTTTAAAATAAAAGTTAGCATTCTTAACTCTTTGAAGGCTTTCCAAAATACTCTCCCAACAAAGACAAGCTGGCATTCTGTACTGGATGTTAAGGAGAGAGGAGCACTCCTTCAGACAGGGTTCAAACAGGATACAGTGCTAAGGACAAGTAGTCTCTAGCTTTGTTCTTCCAGCTGAAGACAGATGATTATAGAAAGTGCCTCTAGATTCAAGAAATGTGATATCCTATTTGCAATGAAGTGTCACACAGGCCAACGATGTCTTCAGAATCCTTTGTTTCCCTCCCATTACATGTACTGTGAAGGGCTCTTCCCATGATAGTTTTCAATATGGTGCTAGTGGCAGAATCCCAGAAATCTCTAGCAGCAGTGAGTACTCCCATCATCGCTGGTCAATGCATGATATCACAAGGGCAGCACCTTAGAGGGGTGGCATATACACAATGAATTAGCTTTATTGTCACATGTTCTCAAATGAGTACAGTGAAAAGTTGATAAGTCGCCACCTACCCACCAGCTGAGGGACAAAGGTACCTAGGTACAGCATCTTCAGTTACAAGATTAGTTACAGTGTAACAATGTGACCAAGACAAGGCATCATCTTAGGCACAGGGAGGAGAAAGTGAGCACTGCAGATGCTGGAGATCAGAGTTGAGAGTGCAGTGCTGGAAAAGCACAGCCCGGTCAGGCAGCATCCGAGAAGCAGGAGAGGCGATGTTTTAAGCATAAGCTCTTCATCAGGAAGGCATTCCCTAGCAGATCATCTCCTAACATCTATTACAATCATTCCATATTCTGCATTCTGTTCTATTACCTTGATGTACTTCTGGAAGGTATGACTTGCCTGGATAGCCTGCAAAATAATGCTTTTCAAGTGACATGTGACAATAATAAATCAAATCTAAAGCAAATAAAAAAGAATCAAGGTAAATGAGCTGGTAGCGCAGATTCAAACTGGCAGGTGTAATGTTGCAGGCATCGCAGAGACATGCCTGCAAGGGGATCAAGGCTGGGAATTAAATTTACAAGGATATACATCCTCCAGAAAGGGCAGGCAGATAGGTAGAGGGGACAGGGCTGTCTAATTAGTAAGAAACAATATTAAATCAAAAGCAAGAAGCGATGTAGAGTTGAAAGGCATAAAATCTGCGTGGTAAAAACAATGACTGCAGATGCTGGAAACCAGATTCTGGATTCGTGGTGCTAGAAGAGCACAGCAGTTCAGGCAGCATCCGAGGAGGAGTGGATAGGTGGAAAAGAAGATAGGCAGGTAGGACAAGTCATGGGGACAGTGCTGAGCTGGAAGTTTGGAACTAGGGTGAGGTAGAGTTGAGGAACCGCAAAGGGAAAACTAAAAGACCCTAATAGGAGTTATGTACAGGCTTCCTAGCAGTAACCAGAATGTGGAGCAGAAAATAAATCAGGAGATGGAAAAGGAGTGTAAGAAAGGCCCTATTGCATTAATCATGGGGGACTTCAATTTGCAGGTGGACTGGGAAAAATCAGGTTAGTAATGGATTCCAAGAAAAGGAATTCTGAGTTTCTTTTTTCAGAGCAGCTTGTGGCAGAACCCACAAGGGAACAGGTAATTCTGGATTTGATGTATATTGAGGCAGACTTGATGAGGGGAACTTAAGGTGAAGGAACCCCAAGGGGACAGTCACCATAATATGATAGAATTCACCCTGGAAAAAATAGAATCAGATGTAACAGTATTACAATAAAGTAAAGGTAACTATAAAGACATGAGGAGGAGCTGGCCAGAGTTGATTTGCAGGGAAGATGGTGGAGGAGCAATGGCAGGGGTTTCTGGGGAGTAATTCAGGAGGCACTGCAGACTTTCTTCCCCAAGGAAGAAGACGCACATTAAAGGGAGGATGGCGCAACTGTGGCTGACAAGAGAAGTCAGGGACTGCATCAAAACAAAAGAAAAAGCATACAATGTGGTGAAGATAGTGTTGGGGAAGCTGAAAGGTCTGAAAGGGAGAAATCACCCAGACCAGATGGACTACAGCCAGGGTTCTGAAGGAGATTGTGGAGGTATGGTGGTGGTGATCTTTCAGGAGTCACTGGAGTTAGAGAGGGTCCCAGAGGACTGGAAAATGGTTAATGTAACATCCCTGTTTAAGAAGGGAAGGAAGGCAGAAGACAGGAAAATACGAGCCAATTAGCCTGACCTCAGTCATTGGTAAGATTTTAGAGTCCATTATTAAAGATGAGATTGCGGAGCACTTGCAGGGAAAATAGTGCTGAGTCAGCACAGCTTTGTCAAGGGGAGCTGGCACCTGACAATTCTGTTAGAATTCTTTTGAGGGGATAACAAGCAATTTAGCTATCGTAGAGCCAGATAGCATCATATATTCGTATCTCCAGAAGGCCTTTGGCAAGGTGCCGCACTGAAAGCTGCTAAATAAATAAGAGCCCATGGTGGTGGTGCAAAGTACAGGCATGGATAGAGAATTAGCTGACTGGTAAAGGGCAGAGAGTAGAATAAAGGGGTCTTCTTCAGGATAGCAGCTGGTGACTCAGTGTTCCATAGGAGTCAGTGCCAAGACCATAACTATTCATGTTATACATTGATGATCTCTGGATGAAGGAACCCATGGCATTGTTGCCAAGTTTGCAAATGATGCAAAGATAGGTAGAAGGACAGATGGTACTGAGGGGGTGTGGAGGCTGCAGAAGGACTTGGACTGACCAGAAGAGTGAGCAAAGGTGTGGTGGACGAAATACAATGTTAGAAAGTGTGAGATTATGCACTTCGTTAATAGGAATAAAGGCGCAGACTACCTTCTAAACAGGGAAAGGCTTCAGAAATCTGAAACACAAAGAGAGTTCAGGTCCCCCTCCAGTCAGAAGCTCCTCCAGGTCCCTGTCCAAAAAGTGGAGTGTCAATTTCCCCTGATCTCCTAAATCCGGAACAAAGATTACAAACTGTGGAAAGTGGCCCAGGAGTGCAACACTTGTCCAGGTGTGCCTTTTAAAGATGGCGCCCAAGATGACAGTCTATCCTGGGATATCCCATTGGTGGTGAGTTCTTCCAGCTACACTGGAATTGGACGGGATGGGCATCCACAGGGGCATGGTGGGTAGTTAATGAGGTAATAAAATAAAGAAACTGGGGATGACGAAGATCTCAAACTAAAACAGAAATTGCTGGCGAAACTCAGCAGCTCTGGCAGCATCTGTGAAGGGAAAGCAGAGTCAATGTTTCCAGTCAAGTGAACCTTCTTCAGAAACTGATATGCTGATGACAGGGGTGGAGAGGAAATGGTGTCAGCGGATAAATAGAGACAGAACCCAGAGGGAGAGAAGGACAGTAGATGAGGCAAGGTCGGAATGATAGTGTAAGACAACTCAGTGGGCCTCGTGGTGAGAAACCTTCCATGAAAATCAACGAAAAAGATAATTAGGCGAAATATCTTAAGATTCAGCACAAAGTTTAAGCCAACATCCTCAGAAGAGGAGATGAGAACGTGGTGTGCACACAACTTCAAATGTAAACTACAATTGTTTTGGCTGGAGGCACTTATTTCACTTCATGATATTTCAAGAGGCAGCACTGAGATTAAAAAAAATATGCTTACACAGTAGCGAAAGTTGCATTAAAAAAAATCACCACAATACTTGTGTGCACTGTCATTATGACAGAAATCATGTCGGCCCTTTTACTTCTGTTGGGCAAAACTGTGCTTTAAACCCTTCTCATGCAGATGATGTCTTTAAACTACCTGTTGCACTTTAGCAATTATTCTTGTCCATGGCTTTTTTTAAAATGTATTTTGTGCGGAATCCCCACACACGAGGCTTTCTTGAGCTAGGGCTTTATCAATGGGCTCCTCCTGGTTTCAAACTGTTTCTCTCTTTGCCTGATTCTAGGTTGAAGCAAACAGTCCAAGGTGAGGATCCTACTATCTGGGGGAGGCCAGTGGACAATTAATTTCATCCATGCCTTCAGGGGAAGTATTGGCAAAGGCTAGATCTTGAGTCGCAATCAGGATGGGATAAGCACAGGGTGTAGGCTAATCTGAGAGACACACATTGTGCCTGCAGTGGGCTTCATACTGGGAGTTAACACACTGGCCCTCTGATCGCTCAGCTAAGGAAAAACGGCTAGCACAAGATAATCTTAAGAAGATGAACTGCTTAAATTGTGAAAAGAAAGTCCCTTTACCAACCCAACACAGAGTGTGAGACAACCATACTTGAAATTAATTTTGGAAATTTGAGGATGGGGAGGAGATGCAGCTGAGCTAGGAGCTTAAGTTGACTGAACTGTTGGAGAATGTGGTTTCTCTTATCTCTTCTACTCACACAAGAATGAAAGGAGCTCAGAGGCTTTGAAAGAAACCAACAAGGAGGTGAAATCCACTAAAATGGAAACAAAACAAGCGAACCATTGTTCCAGTTGTCCCCGCTGAATCCACCATCTCTCACAAGTTCCATCAATTAGACTTTATTTTTGTTACACAACTGCAAGAATTGCAGGATAACATACTGAAACCAACAACCAATTAGATTTCAGAACTAAGTTATACCCCACAGACAATAACTATAAACTGTAGACAATTCTCTCAGCCATTTTGAGAATGACGTAGAATGCTTTTGGCATTCTTTGAGTTCACCAGGTTTGCTGAGGTACTGAGGTAAAAGACCAGCGAGGTACCAGATTCAATCTCTGGGCTGTGATGAACGAAGACATTTCACCTGAGCCGATGGCCCAGCGTTCAAATTCACCATTAATGCCAACAACGGCATCAAAATCAAAAGAATTATGTTTGGGCACGGTTCACCGAGCCAAGGGTTCATACTGACAAGTCAGCCACCTCACCTTGTAAGATATTCTAAAATATTTCTTGATATCTGCATCTGACTCTGTTGCAACATTTTCTGGAATTTATATGACTTCAGTTTCCATGGAGACCAATTATAGAATCAATATTTAGCTGCTATTTGAAGAGTGTTGTCTGAACATGGTTTTAATTTGAGATCATTTTGTTAACAGTTTTCTTCACAATTATTACAGCTGTGACCAAGATGTATTTACATTTTTGTGCTTACATGGAGTATCCTTATTTGGTTGGATAATATATTAAGATCACATTGCATTTTGTTTCTTAATTTCAATGCAGAGAATATTATTTCATGCAATTTTATGTAATATATCGCCCCCAGTGAAACTGTTGAATTCAGACTTTGATCTCACCCCAGATTCACCACAGATCATTACAGCTGTAAGCTGCACCACCATGTCTGGATGTGACATCCTGTAGCTTTGGAGTTCACACTTGATTGTCAACTTTGATGCATCAAACCCAATTATTTTTCGCATTGGCAATGTTTTAAAAATATAGGTATCAAAATGTATTTCTAATGTAAGAGGTATCTAAGTATCCCCTGGGAGTGATAACAACATCAAATGTGTGAACTATTTAATCACTAAGAAATTCTGTTGAAAATTTGCTTGGGTCAAAAGTCATAACTTACAATTGCACAGTTCTGCAAAGGATACTGGCATCGTGTCACTATCCCTTTAATGGTTTAATTATTGTCCACCAGTCGCTCACTTGACATATACACCAAAAAGGGAATTCATTGTAGGCTCTTGCTTTTCAGAAAAACATAGGTGTTGTGTAGACAGTGGTATTGCCCCATTTCGAGGCCAGAGGTCTGTATTGATACTGTTGACAATACCACAGCTTTAAAGGTGCATTTTGTCTTGTTTTTTTCAGTGAAGAGAGGTTGGTACAGAGGTACCAAGTAGCCTGTTCCAAGCCAATAAAATGTACAGCTTGTATGGCCTTGGGGATTTATTTTAAAGTTGGAACAATAGAAGCAGCATTAATGGGCAGAGTCAGGCTTCCACAGAACCACGGTTTTAGTTTAACTTTCAACAATTTGAATCTGCCATACATCTCTATGCGCTACATCAAACACTTGAGGTCTCTCTTGCTCTGCCAGAATGTTCTTTGGATGCTCTTTCCTCCTGGACTGGAGAAATGTTGCATGTGAGACAATCTATTTTACTGAATTTGCCTTTGCCAAGGTTGTGTTTATAGGATGTTACTGTATTGGAACAGTTGGTGACAGTAAGTAAATCATCTATGATTCTGTTAAATTTTCCAGTAGAGTTTTATTCCAATTCTTCTTTTTTTTTTGTATTTTAACTTTGATGCATGAATAAAGTGTATTTTGCTTAGAGCCAAGTAGTCTGTCCAATAGATTTACATCTGGAAAACAGCAATTTATACTTGCCTTTAAATAAGATAAAAGTTAGGGTTGTTGGTATCTCACTAGTATATTTAAAGGGTGTTTGATCTGGTCCATAACAATGTTCAAGTCCTAGATCAGGATGTGTGTAGGTGAGGATCTAAAATCTGGATTTAGGCTGTTGTCAGGAGCAACCATTTAATGCAAAATGACTTCTTAATGCAAGTAACATGATAAAATGGCTTTTAGGCTGCAAATTAACACTGTGTTTAAATTGGTTTTTAACCTTGCTAAAAGCTGCATTCCTGAGCTAACTGAATCAAGATTAGCAGACAATGCTCCCTGCATAGTATGGAAATAACCAAGCTAGATAAGACATTACGAACCATCCTAGATAATGTTGGAGATGCAGGTGCAGAGAGATAACATGTTCAAAACAACATTGGTTCCCAGGAAATACTACTGGGTTAACCTGCTGTCCATAATGTCATTTTATTACAATTTATTAGACTTACTCTGTAATCAAGGCTGTACTATTTCTTAAGAACCATATAAAAATTGTCTTTGTTTCAAGCGATTTCACGCAGTTTCTCCAAGGAACACAGAAGCTTTTAACCTCTGTGTTGCTGGACAATCTGTGCTCGGCCAATACTGATTAAAGCGTGAAATCTTGCTAAACTCTTAGTGTTTAGTTGACCAATCGCGGAACTGAGAGACCCCTCCTGGGGGATACAGATCTTCATAGGAAGATGTCCAATCAGGTTAATTTGTTTAAGAATATCTCAATTCATCACAGTAAACAGAAATTTGTTGTATTCATCAATAGCTCTGTGTGGAATATTAAGGAAGATGGATATTGTTTAAAACTAGCTTTTTAAACTTAATTTGGAAAAAACTAATAGTTGGAGGATTTGAAATGTCTACAATGACTGAGGGAGAGAATAGTGAAAATGGTTGCAGATATAAATACCTAATAAATTATGAACATAAATTTGTCTCTTGGCTTCTCTATTGTTTGTGGTCAACCATGTGATGTTAATGATATTGCAGGTATATGAATGAGCACCAGCAAAAAGATTCTATCTATAGATGTTTTTCATTTTTACTGACATTTGAGCAATGGCATTATGACTCTGCTGATATTACATCCTTGACTAAATTTTTGAAAAAGATTCATTATTAATGTTCCTGGTCCCTAGCCTTGACAGGCAAGGGCAGAAGTCACATGGGAACATTTAGCTCAGTTTCAAACACAAGCCATCTGCCTTACACACACATTGCTATTCCATTATTATTGCTAGACCAAATACCTGACACCATCTTGTCTAAGTATTTTCGCCAAAAAGAGAGCAGCAGTTCAACACAGAGGCTCAATTTACCCCATCATTGGCATCTAAGGATAAACTTTGCCAGTAATGGCCGTTATTGAAAAGTTTGGTAAAGATTATGAAAAGTTTGACGCTGAAAATCTCCTCACAGGAAATGGTGCAGTACTATTTGTTACATAATGCAAATTTTAATAATGCATCAAAAGCTGGGTTAGTTCATGCCTGTCATCCTGAGTCTTCTATAGTTTCAAATTTCTTACCAGGAATAAAAAAGACAGAGAATCTTACCAGGAATAAAAAAAACGGAGAAGGGAATCCTTTAGGGGCCTGAACAATGTGGGCGAGGGTGAGATTTGCAGCAAATCAAGCAGCAAGTTCCCAACTCCCTACACCTTTTATGCTTTCAGTTGGCGCAGACAGTTGCCAATTAAGGGGATTATTACTTGTTCAAATGTCTTAATAATGCCACAATTTGCTTCATGAATATCTTACCACATGCACGAAACAAGCTAGACATTGAGAATTCTCGACAGAGGGAAGTCAGGGCAGGTACCTGGTGACTTCAGCTAGCCATGTGTGCTTGCAAATCTAATGTTACTATCCCAGGGATACAGAAATTCAAGGCAATGACTTCAAAAAAAAAGAGACAAATGCTGATCAAAAGCATTCCATCACTTGTGAAACCTCCAAGGGTGCTGTGGGAGGAGGGGAACACTGCTTCTTCAAATGTCAGTCTAATCATGGATTCGAATAAATGCAATGGAAAGTGGGATGCTCGATGTGGGCTTGGGATGGGAAGAGGCTCGAAGTGCAGCAGGTGCAGCCTTTTACATGCCGTGTGTTGGTCACTCAGCCGGCGTGGAACCTTCACCGAGCCTTGCACAGGATAGAGGCAGGGCCCTGGGGGAGGGAGCTTGGACTAGTCTGGGGATGGGGCAGCCTCCAGTCTCATCCAGACAGAATAAGCCATACCATTCTGCACAACAGGAGAAGGCAGTGAGGAACCTGGGTGAGCAGGAGCAGCCTTCAAGGGAGAGGGTGACCTAGAAGAGGGTGTTAAGACAGGTTGTAGCTGGGGACAGATACACTGTATGGCCTGGTGGGTTAAAGATGACTAAGGTAAGACAATGGAGTTGTATGTGTGAGGGAACATCAGCAATGTCATCCCCGTGCCCACAGCAGCATGCCTTTGGGGGCTGTTGTGCCACTAGGTTGCCAGTGAGAAGCAGTGCTAACACTTGTCTGGATACACAGTGGCCTATTACAGATGGTGGGGTGAGTGTGGGGGTAGGGAGGTGTGGAGGAAGTAAGGGATGCTTATCTTTGGGGGGTGGGGTTGGGGGGAAATACCTGCTGAAAGGCAATTTGTTCTAGGAATGTCATGCGATATGATGGGGCTGGAATCAAGCAAGAGTAGCGCCATAGGTGGGGTAGTTCATTAATGAGGCGAGTTTGGTAAAATATGGTGGGAAATCTTACTAGACCTCGCAGTGAAAAACCCTCTGAAAAAATATGAAGTAGCTTATCTAAGGAAATGTAAGGTTAAGTCCAGAGACTTTGCAATTGCAATCAAAAAAGGATTTTATACAAGAAATGAGAATCACATAGTTCTGCAGGAAAATAGTAAAGGTTGGTTCAGAGTTATATCTTTGTCATTACTCAGTCTAGTCATACTGTGTGTATATTTAAGATCAAAGAACAAAGAAAATTTACAGCCCAGGAACAGGCCCTTCGGTCCTCCAAGCCTGAGCCGTTCCAAATGCACTGTCTAAACTGTCCGTCAATTCCTAAGCATCTGTATCCCTCTACTCCCCACCTACTCATGCATTTATCCAAACACATCTTAACTGAATCTACTGTGCCTGCCTCTACCACCTCTGCTGGCAACGCGTTCCAAACGCTCACCACCCTCAGTGTGAAGTACTTGCCGCGTGTATTCCCCCTTAAACTTTCCACCTCTCACCTTGAAAGCATGACCTCTCGTTATTGAATCCTTCACCCTGGGAAAAAGCTTATCTCTATCTACCCTGTCTATACCCTTCATGATTTTATAAACCTCAATCTGGTCCCCCCTCAATTTCCTTTTTTCTAATGAAAATAAACCTAAGCTACTCAACCTTTCTTCATAGCTAGCACCTTCCATACCAGGCAACATCCTCATAAACCTTCTCTGCACCCACTCCAAAGCGTCCACATCCTTTTGGTAATGTGGCGACCTGAACTGTACACAGTATTCTAAATGCGGCCGAACCAATGTCTTGTACAATGTTAACATGACTTTCCAGCTCTTATACTCAATACCCCTTCCAGTGAAGGCAAGCATTCTATATGCCTTCTTGAGCACTCTATCCACCTGTGCAGCAACCTTCAGGGTACAATGGACCTGCACTCCCAGATCTCTCTGCTCATCAACTTTTCCCAAGGCTCTGCCATTCATTGTATAAGTCGTTCTAGAATTAGTCTTGCCTAAATCCATCACCTCACATTTGTCTGGATTGAAATCCATCTGCCACTTTTCCGCCCAACTCTCCAGTCTATCTATATCCTCCTGTATTCTCTGACAGTCCCTTATGCTTTCTGCTACTCCACCAATCTTCGTGTCATCTGCAAACTTGCTGATCATACCAACAGTGCCCTCTTCCAGATCATTTATGTATATTACAAACAACAGTGGCCCCAACACTGACCCCTGTGGAACACCACTGGTCACCTTTCTCCATTTCGAGAAACTCCCTTCAACTACTACTCTCTGTCTCCTGTTGCTCAACCAGTTCTTTATCCAACTAGCTAGAACACTCTGCACACCATATTACTTCACTTTCTCCATTAGTCTACCATGGGGAACCTTATCAAACACCTTACTAAAGTTAATGTATATGACATCAATAGCCCTTCCTTCATCTATCAACTTGGTCACTTCCTCGAAGAACTCTATTAAGTTGTAAGGCACGATCTCCCCCGCACAAAACCATGTTGCCTATGACTGATAAACCCATTCTTTTCTAAATATAAATAGATCCTATCCCTCAGTACTTTCTCCAGCAACTTTTCCACCACCGACGTCAGGCTCACTGGTCTGTAGTTACCAGGAATATCCCTACTACCCTTCTTGTGCAGGGGGACAACATGAGCAACCCTCCAGTTCTCCAGCACCTCACCTGTATTTAAGGATGCCACAAAGCTATCTGTCAGGGCCCCAGCTATTTCCTCTCTCACTTCCGTCAGCAACCTGGGATAGATCCCATCTGGTCTGGGGATATGTCCACCCTAATAACCTCCAGCCTACCCAACACATCTTCCCTATACACATGTGTGTACACATGCATATGTGTCTGCATGTTGGCTGCATGCATGTGCGTGTGTGTCGCTGTGTGTGGTGTGCACGTGTGTGTTTGTGTGTGTCTGTGCATGTGCATGTGTGTGTGTGGGGGTGGGCAGGGTTGTTGAGGGGATTGGTTATATACAAAAAAAAGCCCAGTCCCATATTTTATTTCAAAATCCACCTTCCTGTCTGCATACCACTGCTATTTACATTTGCCTTCTCTGGTTAAAACCATTCCTGGAGGTTTCACAATGAGAGCCCCCACTTCTCAGGCTCCTACTATTGGTTTCCCAACACATCCATTATCATAATATATCACCATCCCACACCATTGGAAGATGAAATGACTGTTCATTACTTCATTCAGTGAATCTTCACTGTCAGTCAAATTGCTTGTTTTACTATCTCCAATATTTTAGTTAATGGCAGTGTACGGCGACTATGAGAAAAACCATACTCGCATGGATTTTCTCCAGGCTTGCTTGCAGCAGGTTTCAATTTCCGGAGACTTTAAATGCCCCCCCCAAACCTGAGAGTTCAGACACCCTAAAATCGCTGAGTGACCAGAACATTGAGTAGTAAAGTACATTACTGCTTTGGCCAATCAGACCCAATCCATTCCAACAAATCCCTGTTGGCCAAATGAACCTAGTCCCTTTCAGAATTTCTGAAGATCAGAACATAATGATGACCAAAAGGAATGGAGTCCCACCTTGGTCACTATCCAATCCACTTTGTCCTTCTGCATACAGGTTTGGAGGTTGGTGAAGAACTGGTGAAATCTTTAGAAATCTGGAAAAATCTTTCTGAGCTGAATGGGCTGAGTACACAATGAGATATCAATCTTGCACTCTATTGTTATTCTATCAGTCGATAATTAAAATCCAAGTTCATTTTCTTCTGGGATAATACAGAATTAGGAGCAACCATTTAAAAATCAGAGGTCACACCAAAACACACATCAGGCAATTAATTTCTCTTAGAGGGTCATGTGTCTTTGGAACTCTCTTTAAAAGCCATCTGGTTCACTAATATCCTTCAGGGAAAGCAATCTGCCATCTTGACCTTGTCTGGCCTAGATATGACCCCAGAGCCACAGCAATGTGGTTGACTCTCAAGTACCCTTTGGGCAATTGAGTGATGAATGCTGGCCCACCATGTGAATGCATTAAAATAAAGGTGGTGAAAGCAGATGCTCAATTACTTTTAAGATAGAGATTGATATGTTCTTGTTAAAGTGGATTAAATGTTATCAGGGGTAGGCAGATTGGAGGTTACAATCAGATGAGCCATGATCACATTCTCTACAGGCCTCTGGTTTCCATTTGTAGCAGCAACTTCCAGAACTGGAAGTCAGTGCTGTGATCGCAATGCTGACACTAACTGCCGTGCACAGAGCCTTGAAGGGGTTGCACAGCTTAGAGGGAACACTGTCACTTAACAGCAATCTAAGTTTGTTCAATATATCATTTTAATTGCTTGACACTGTGATCTTTTGCTATAAATTCTGTGTCTTATGATCCTGCCCCATCAGTTACTTGATGAAGAGGCAGCACTCTGAAAACTAGTGCTTCCAAATAAACCCATTGGACTATAACCTGATGTTGTGTGATTTTGTATGTTGTCCACCTCAGTCCAACACCGGCTCCTCCACATCATTGGCCATGACCTTATTGAATGGCAGACACACAAGGAGTTCGAATGGCTTACTCCTAGTTTATATGTTTGTCTGTGTGTCTTGAGCCCTGTGTTGACTTTTCATTGTAACAGAATTGCACCCTGGAAAATAAGCAGAGATTATCTGCTAACCAAAGTGGCTTTGAAAACTGGTGAACCATTACAATGCCCGACATCTTTATGCCATTGTGAATTGGATAGACCAGATAAATAATTCTCTCAATCATTTAGCACAAGTGTGTATCAGCCCTTACAATATTTAAAATGGAATTCTTTAAAGGTACCAGAAGCATCATAGAAATTAGCAAACCATGAAAATCAGAGTGACAGTGCTATTTGTAGATTAATAAAAAATTTACATTAGCATTAAAAATCAAACATTTATGAAGTTATAATTCAACCCTGCCTACTAGACTGAGACATTTTAAAATACACAATCTGGAAGTCTTATTCCACCAATCTGCCATAGCTAAGAATGTTATATTTATTTTGATACATTCAGTTTCTGTTTAAAGTAGACCTGTGGTAGATTTGTTTCTGACTCTGGTGTTCTGCACCATTTGCTGTTCCATGTTATTCTCAAAGTGCACAGTGACGTTTGCTGTCTTTCTGTTAGCTGAGTGTAAAAAGATGACAGTCTCAGTGGAACACTTGAGTTGGGCTTCAATTGTCATAACTGCTTTATCTCAAAATCAGGCCATTTCCATCATTGTCTCAGCCTTACCCACGCTGTGGCTGACATCCTTATCCACATCTTTGTCACGTTCTAGTTCAACATCTCCAAAGCTCACTGGCCTCCTGAGGTCTGTCAATCCACAATTGACAGCCTATCCATAGCAATCCCCAAGTCCTTACCAATCTCCTCTGGTTACCAGTTCCCAAGCACATCAGGAAATCCTTGTTTACATGGTCTCCAAGGCCTTGTCCCTTCAGCACTCTATGACAGAGCAGCAAATGCTGCTTTGACATTTCAACATGCATGGTCCCTTCTGACTGCTTCACCTGCAGTCTACAGTCGTCATGCTTCTGTAATCTGTTACTTACTGTGCCTCTGCTTCCCCTCATAAGCCTCCCCAAGATATAGCATGTCAACTTAGAATTACGTTGTCTTTGAAATATGTATCTAACAGACCCCCAGCTCTGTGAAGTTACAAGAAATAACTTGCTATAAAAGGGCATGTGATGTAACCATTGCACGTTTGTGAGCTAACCGTTCAATTAGCTTTAATATATTAACCTCCATCTCCTGCAGTCAGCCAGGTAATTTTAGAAGAATCGAAAAGTGTGGCACTGGAAAAACACAGCAGATTAGGCAGCATCTGAGGAGCAGGAGAGTTGACATTTCAAGGGCTTTTCGACTTTTCGACTCTGACTCTCCAGCATCTGCAATCCTCACTATTTGTCAGGTAATTTTATGAGGGAATTGTTGATAATAGGCAATAGACAGTGGGTGCAGGAGTAGGCCATTCTGCCCTTTGAGCCAGCACCACCATTCATTATGATCATGGCTGATCATCCTCAATCAGTATTCTGTTCCTGCCTTATCCCCATAACCCTTGATTCCACTATCCTTAAGAACTCTATCCAACTCTTTCTTGAACGTATCCAGAGACTTGGCCTCCACTGCCTTCTGGGGCAGAGCATTCCACACACTCACCATTCTCTGGGTGAAGATGTTTCTCCTCAACTCTGTGCTAAATGGCCTACCCCTTATTTTTAATCTGTGTCCTCTGGTTCGGGACTCACCCATCAATGGAAACATGCTTCCTGCCTCCAGAGTGTCCAATCCTTTAATAATCTTATATGTCTCAATCAGATCCCCTCCCAGCCTTCTAAACTCAAGAGTATATAAGCCCAGCCGCTCCAATCTTTCAATGTAAGATAGTCCCACCATTCCGGAAATTGACCTCGTGAACCTACGCTGCACTCCCTCAATAGCCAGAATGTCTTTCCTCAAATTTGGAGACCAAAACTGCACACAATATTCCAGGTGCAGTCTCACCAGGGCCCTGTAAAGCTGCAGAAGAACCTATTTGCTTCTATACTCAATTCCTCTTGTTATGAAGGCCAGCATGCTATTCGCTTTCTTCACTGCCTGCTGTACCTGCATGCTTGCTTTCATTGACTGATGTACAAGAACACCTAGATCCCGTTGTACTGTCCCTTTACCTAACTCCATTTAGGTAGTAATCTGCCTTCCTGTTCCTGCCACCAAAGTAGATAACCACACATTTACCACATTAAACTGCATCTGCCATGCATCTGTCCACTCACCTAGCCTGTCCAGGTCACCCTGTAATCTAACATCCTCCTCACATTTCACCTTGCCACCCAGCTTTGTATCATCAGCAAATTTGCTAATATTACTTTTAATACCTTCATCTATATCATTAATGTACATTGTAAAAAGCTGTGGCCCCAACACTGATCCCTGCAGTACCCCACTGGTCACCGCCTGCCATTCCGAAAGGGAGCCATTTATCACTACTCTTTGTTTCCTGTCAGCCAACCAATTTTCAATCCAAGTCAGTATTTTGCCCCCAATACCATGTGCCCTAATTTTGCTCACTAACCTCCTATGTGGGATTTTATCAAAGGCTTTCTGAAAGTCCAGGTACACTACATCCACTGGATCTCCCTTGTCCATCTTCAGAGTTACCTCCTTCTCGAGCCACCTCCTTCAGTACCCTGGGATGTAGACCATCAGGTCCTGGGGACTTATCAGCCTTCAGACCTAACAGTCTCTCCAACACCATTTCCTGGCAAATATAAATTCCCTTCAGTTCAGGTCCTTCAGCCACTGTTACCTCAGTGAGGTTGCTTGTATCTTCCCCAGTGAACACAGATCTGAAGTACCAATTCAACTCTTCTGCCATTTCTTTGTTCCCCATAATATCTTCACCCGTTTCTGTCTTCAAGGGCCCAATTTTAGTCTTAACCATTTTTTTTCCTTTCACATACCTAAAAAAGCTTTTACTATCCTCCTTTATATTTTTGGCCAGTTTACCTTTGTACCTCATTTTTTCTTTGCGTATTTCCTTGTTAGTAATCCTCTGTTGTTCTTTAAAAGCTTCTCAGTCCTCCATTTTCCCACTCATCTTTGCTATGTTATACTTTTTCTCTTTTGACTTTATATGTTTCTTAACTTCCCTCGTCAGCCACGGCCACCCCTACCTCCTCTTATGATCTTTCTTCCTTTTAGAATGAACTGATCCTGCACCTTCTGCATTATACCCAGAAATACCTGCCATTGTTGTTCCACTGCCATCCCTGCTAGGGTGTTGAACCATTGAACTTTGGCCAGTTCCTCTCTCATAGTTCCATAGTTCCCTTTATTCAACTGAAATATTGTCACTTCTGATTGTACCCTCTCCCTTTCAAATTGCAGATTAAAGCTTATGGTCACCACCTCCTAATGGCTCCTTCACTTCGAGGTCCCTGATGAAATCCGGTTGAGAGAGGGTGTGATCTTAAAGCAAATAGTTGAAGTGAGTGATGCAATGAATAATATTGAAAGTACATAGCTACTTGGTATTGGGGTGACACGGTGGCACTGCTGCCTCATAGAGTCATAGACTCATAGAGATGTAAAGCACGGAAACAAATCCTTCAGTCCAACTTGTCCATGCCGACCAGATATCCCAACCTAATATAGGCTCACCTGCCAGCACCTGGCCCATATCTGTCTAAACCCTTCCTATTCATATACCCATCCAGCCTCCACCACTTCCTCTGGCAGCTCATTCCATTCACATACCATGCTCTGAGTGAAAAAGTTGCCCCTTATGTTTCTTTTATATCTTTTCCCTCTCAACCTAAACTCCTCCACCCCAGGGACAGAAAAATGGCAAGTTTTGAAATGCACTTATGGATACCTAATCCACAATTTCTTCTACATGAAATGTCTGCTCTTACACCCTTTTAAAAGTATAAATTGGACACAGTCATTCACGGTTTCAATAAAACAAGGTTCACTTCACCTGTCCACATAATCATACAGGCATCGAGAAAATAATTCAAAGAAAGAAGAACTCATGATAGACTTATAAAGATGTTAATCAATCAAAGCAAACACTCCAGCCTGTTAAAACCGACCCCAGCTGGGCTAATCCATTAGTGAAGCTTGCAGTTCAGCCAAGCATTCATAATGAAACCATGCAGAGAAACAGCTATCTAGCTATCAATTTCAGTTCAAACCATCCTCAATTGGGTCTTTCTGCTGCTTCTACATTTGTTGGCTAAGTGAGCATGGAAGATGCAATAGTGCCACAGAAGTGGCATAGAAGGCTGAGGGTACGGGGGTTGGGGCAAGGTGAGCGTTAGATGGCTGAACAGCCTTTAACACAACTCTGGCAAGAGTCCCAGAAAACTAAGATAGGCCTCTTAGCCTGCTCACTTTGGCACTCCCCACCACCATGTCTGCAACTGAATCACTATCAGTGGTGGTGAGCCTGACTCCCTCGAGTGAGAATATCACTCACAGGAGTCATTAGCATGGAAATGGGTCTGCCAACTCAGGAGATTTCTCAATGTGAACTTCCTGCCTCAGAGGGCGAGAATCAGGCTCATAAGAAAGAAAGAATAGAATTAGAATTAGATTTTACTGTCACATGCACTCAGATACAGAAGTACATGAGTACAGTGAAAAGTGTACAATGTCGCCATCAGGTATAAAACCTTAGGTCCAAGGTAATAGTAAAATAAAATATTCTAAAAAACTAAAATATAAAATAATAAAAATAGATCAAATCCTATGTACTACGTGACATTTTCTGAAAGTCAGTTTTGATTTCAAATCATTTGGAATACTGAGAAGCAGCCAGGCACGTACCTGTCAGGTCCGTTCAACAATCTGGGATGCAACATGAGTTGGCAAAGTTTATTTCAAACATTAGGAAAAAAACCAGAGAACCTTAAAATAAATTGATGTTTGTCATTCCATTAAGATGCTAATAAACCACATTCTTACTTAGGAGACTGGTCCTTCTAAGTTGGTCCTTCTAAATACATACAGATTTCAGGGATCTCCCCTGACATTACTCACACTAAGCCAGGCGGTTTTGTGAACATTGTACCATGTAATGCACCAGCATTATTTTATTGCTAACATGAGGCTCCATGCCTTTAAGGCTACTAAATGTAATTGGTGTTACATAAACATGGGGTGAATTCATTTGAAGGTTAATTGGTGTTCGGACTGCTGATCAAAACGTTCACTTTGTTTTGTGAGAAACTGATTAAAAAGCCTGCAGACATAGCGTCTCTAATATTTTCTGGTCCTGGAGAGTTTAGTGAATATTCTGAATAATTGTCATCGTCTCTTTTTAGCATTTTTGTTAAAAAGCAGAACAATGTCATTCATTTAGATGAGGTGTGGTGTTTGTAATGCTGGAAGTGTGTAATAAAAATTCAAAGCGCATGAACAATCTTGAATGGTGTGCATTTCCAGTGATTGACACACTTCCAGCAGCTATCAACAAAACAATGTGTTTTTACCTTTCTACTTCACTTTTATTTATTCCAAACCACCATTACTCTCGCCCTGAACCGTTGCATCCCTGGTTTCTGCAGTTGTATATTGTGTTCTCAGTCCAATACTCCTTCTCTACTCTGTTCTGATATTTGTCATGACACACTGATCCATTAGTGCCACCTTCCTATTTGCCACTTGTCTTCTCTTGTGTGTTTACCTTAGTCCCTTCTATTGCCTCATGCTGCTGCCACTCTCCTCAAACTCTCATGTTCTGCCCAATCATTCCTGTTTTAAACCACTCTTACCACGTCAACTATGCTTTTCCACATTCTGCATTGTTGCCTCTCCCAGTCACAGGCATTCCATGTGTCCATCAGTGGTTTGTCCAAACTGTTTGGTCCAACAATTTCTCTCTGGTTAGCGTCACTCGACCATTGCAAACTGCTTGTCCTCAAACTTACCACATTGAAAATTATCGGGACTTCTCAAGCTTCTTTCAATGCAGAACTTACTAATGACCATGTGGTGTGGAGGAGCATTTAGATGAAAGTTAATTTCTTTTATCTGAGTTTGAATGAAGTCTGGACTGGTGATTTAAAAGCTCTTTTAGCAAACTTGGATGAGCTGTATGTGAAAGTTCTGAGGACGGGTCATTAGACCTGAAACATTAACTCTGATTTCTCATCACAGATGCTGCCAGACCTGCTGAGCTTTTCCAGCAATTTCTGTGTTTGCTGTGTGAAATAGGTTTGGCAGACTTGATCTGCTTTCCAGTCATTATAACTCCACATTCGAGAGAGAAAGGGGCAGATACAGCTGAATTCTTAACTAGCAATGGCACCATCCAACCTGTGAGTTGCAAAATTCACCCAAGAACTCAAGATAAAAATAACCCATAACAGTGACATAGCACTGTTATATATGCTACAATATCACTGAGTTGGGTCTGGAATGGACTTCTTTAAACAAGATTTCTTGAGAAGCCTTCAGTTATCACTCTTCTGCAAACATATCACAAAGCACAAAAAGCACAAATTGTAGGCAGTTGTCACATGGACATGCTGGAGAAAAACATCTCCAAACAGGATGAAACTTCTGACTAAAAACCCTACAGTGAGACTCTTGAGTGAAGATTTAATGGCACCCCTGCCTCTAGGCCAGTGGTTCAGGGTTCAAGTCTCTAGTCAGACCACAGGTGGAAGGTTCATGATGAGCTTTGACAAGCTGATTGCTGTGAGCTCTTCCATCCTTTTCCCCATTGAGGGGGGAGAAAAGCATGTGAAGAAGTGAGGCTCCCACATTGTTTACTTATTCTGCCCTCATAACACAGGGAAATACAAAATGGAAAAGGAACACAGGTACCCGTGAGGACGTTGCCAGAGTTGGAGGATTTGAGCTATAGGCAGAGGCTGAACAGGCTGGGGCTGTTTTCCCTGGAGCGTCACAGGCTGAGGGGTGACCTTATAGAGGGGCATGGATGAGGTAAATTTACAAAGTCTCTTCCCTGGGGTGGGGTAGTCCAGAACTAGAGGGCATAGGTTTAGGGTGAGAGGGGAAAGATATATAAGAGACCTAAGGGGCAACTTTTTCACGCAAAGGTGGGATGTGTGTGGAATGAGCTGCCAGAGGAAGTGGTGGAGGCTAGTACAATTGCAACATTTTAAAGGCTTTTGGATGGGTATATGTATAGGAAGAGTTTGGAAGGATATGGGCTGGGTGCTGGCAGGTGGGACTAGATTGGCCTGGGATATCTGGTCGGCATGGATGAGTTGGACCGAAGGATCTGTTTCCATGCTGTATATCTCTATGACTCTATGTTAGAAACAGACATGATCAATGATTTATAAAGGAAATTGGATGGTTAATAAGCCAGCGGAGGTATCCAGATGGGCACTGACAGGATTCTCTACAGGTAAGTGGTGTGTGGAATGAGGTGCCAGAGGAAGAGGTGAAGGCTGGTGTAATTACAACATTTAAAAGGCATCTGGATGGGTATATGAATAGGAAGGGTTTGGGGGGATATGAGCCAAGTGCTGGCAAATGGAGCTAGATTAGTTTAGGATAACTGGTCAGCATGGATGAGTTGGACTAAGGGGTCTGTTTCCCTGCTGTACATCTCTCTGACTCTAAGTCAGCGTGGACCATACGAATCACTAATTCAAGAATGTAGATAGAAATGAAAGAGTGTTTTCTGAAAATCTGAATGCATTATCCTTTATAATTTTCTCCCTGGCATTGCTTCTAAACATCTTTGTGGGCGGCACGGTGGCACAGTGGTTAGCACTGCTGCCTCGCAGCGCCAGAGACCCGGGTTCAGTTCCCACCTCAGGTGACTCTCTGTGTGGAGTTTGCACATTCTCCCTGTGTCTGCGTGGGTTTCCTCCGGGTGCTCCGGTTTCCTCCCACAGTCACAAAAATGTGCAGGTTAGGTGAATTGGCCATGCTAACTTGGGTCTGGGTGGGTTACGCTTCGGTGGGTCGGTGTGGACTTGTTGGGCCGAAGGGCCTGTTTCCACACTGTAGGGAATCTAATCTTAAGGACGCCAGATGATCCGCATTTTCAAAGTGGATTCTTCACATAGCAGCAGAACAAAACGGTATTTTTGCCAAGGAATCATTTTCTGCTGGGCAAGTCATGTCTTTCCCATGTAGCAAGGTTTCATTGAAATAAATGTTGGTTAGTCAAACCTGCTGAAAAAAAGAATCTGCTCTTCAAATGGTGATTTGAAAACGCAGGATAAATGACTGGGAATCAGTGATCGCAGCTTGTGGAAAATGTAGGAAACTGATAGATTGAAATGAGTTCACTGCAATATAAGCAGAAATAAGGGACAGAAAGGTGAAATGAAAGCTCCTAAATTGAGCATAGAGAAGCAAACAAACAATTCAAGATATTGAGAGCAGGTAAGAGAAGAATATGGTGCGATAAAAGGACTATCAGCGCCAGGCTACTCTTAAATATTTCTAATTAGAATTAAAATGGCACCATCCCTCATAAAGGTCACAAGGCAAGCTGGTAGCAGCCAGAAAAATGTCATTAGAGGAGAGTCAGGTCCAAGCAGACACTCTTGGAGGAGGAATTTCCTTGGGAGTGGGAAGGTAAAGAATTTTAAGGGTGGGGGAGAGAGGCAACACTCTCTTGACTTTATTGCAGCAGATCAGGAAGAGGGGAATAAACTCTGGCCTTAATTAATACCACACTACACTTGGATCAGGAGTGCTTAATGGCAATTAAAAATGACAAGGGTTGTACAATTCCAGACCTTTCATTCCTCATCTTGGGAAGCACAAATTACTTAGGCAAAGAAGCAAAAAAAAAATTTAAAAGGTATGTGATGATACTGTTGTCCAGAAAGTAATCTGTGAATCAGGTGCCGCAGTGAAAGTGTTGAACACCCACTATGGCACAATGAGTGAATGGGTGAATCGCACAATCCTGTCTACTGATGGCAGGACTTCCAACTTGGATCAAATCATCCAGCCATTATACCCAGTTTTCTATTTGGGCAAAAGGCTGATAGCACCTGTTTTATATCTCACTGACTCAGCAAGTTCCACCAGCTGAGTTCAGTTGTCACAATGTCCATGACAAGTATTAGACAGATTCACCATGGAAAGTAGTCACCTCAGAAGACAGCTCACTCAGGACACAATCTCCATGACAGCCGGCCCCGAGAACAACATCTGGGTCAGTTGGAAACTTCTGTGTGACCCAGGAGGACTAAACAGCTCAAGAAAAATGTAGAAACTCAACAATAGCTTGAATACAAATGCGGACTTTGAAGTAGATGGTATTTAGCCACAGACAGTCTCTAGTCCTGTGACTTGGACCACTTCCTGTCGTGCTTTGTCTGAAATCGAAGAAATGACCAGCTTAATCCTGAAGAAGGGCCTGTGCCCGAAACGTCGAATCTCCTGTTCCCTGGATGCTGCCTGACCTGCTGTGCTGTTCCAGCAATAAAGTTTCAGCTTAGTAATACCACTTGTTGGATGTGACCCTGTTTATGCTGGGGTGGTTTGCTATTGTGATGCAGTGATAGTGTTCCCATCCCCAGAATCCAAGGTGAAGGAGAGGAAAAATTTCTAGCTGTAACAGGCTGTTCCTTTTTTGAGATATTTTAGGTGTGGGAGGTGATTTCCTCAATTTCCAGGAGCTGCAATTGCTGTTTTGTATTCTTTTGCAATGTTTTGGAACTTTGGAGGAAAAAAAGTCAAAAGAACAGCACTTTTAAAAGGGAGAGGACAGACAAAGGCAGCTCATGGTGAGGTCAGTGCAGGAGAGAGAGGGGGGGGAAAGAACCCCACATTGCTAACTGACACAGCAGTGAACCTGCACAGTTACTGCATTTGCTGTTGAATTCATGTATCGCTTGACATCAGAGTGCGTCTGGGAAAATTAACAAATACTGCGATTCACAACTGATCTTGGAGGAACCTGTTTGGGAGAGGTCACAGCACAGAGACAGATAAGTGCATACATTTAAGTGTGGCCTTGGGCCTTGCTGTAAGTCTGCAGTTGTGGATAGAGTGGATTCTTTCTTGATTATGTGTTTTATTGAGGTATGTCTCTTAATTAAACTTAAAAACATAATCCATAAGTACTACGTTAGCCTGGGGCAGTGTTTTGTAGAGGAATAAGACAGTGTTATTTTCTGGGTCTGCAGATTGGAAGAAGCAAAAATGGCCCTTTGTGCTCTTTGTAATGGGCTCTTCTTGTTGGATGTGGGAGTTTCGGGAGAGTTTATGTGTTACTGAGGATTATATCTACAATAAATGCCGTTGGTTGTGAATCCTATCAGATCAAATGGATTGGTTGGAGTGACAATTCAAGGCAATGAGGAATTTACAAGAGAAAGGGGTGTGATGGATAGCAGTTATAGGAAGGGAGAAAAGTCACAGATACCGTCACATAGATGGATAAACTCCAGGAAAGGTAAGAGAGGTAGGCAGGTAGTACAGGAGTCTGCTGTGGCTATTCTCATTTCAAACAAGTATGCTGTTTTGGAAAATGTAGGGGTGATGGATTCTCAGGGGAATGTAGCACAAACAGCCAAGTTTCTGATATTGAGACTGGCTCTAATGCAATGAGGGGTATGTCGGGTTCCAAGCAATCGATTGTGTTAGGGGGACTCTTTAGTCAGAGGCACAGACAGACATTTCCGTGGCCAGCAGGGTTAAATCAGAATGGTGTGTTGTCTCTTTGGTGCCAGAATCAAGGATGTCTCAGAGAGAGTGCAGAATGTTCTCAAACGGGAGAGGGGCCAGCAGGAGGTCATTGTACACATTGGAATCAACAACACAGGAAGGGAAAGGGTTGAGATTCTGAAGGGCGATTACAGAGAGTTAGGCAGGGATTTAAAAAGGAGGTCCTCGAGAGTAGTAATATCTGGATTACTCCCAGTGCTAAGAGCTAGTGAGAGCAGGAATAGGAGGTTGGAGCAGATGAATGCATGGCTGAGGAGTTGTTGTATGAGAGAAGGATTCACATTTTTGGATCATTGGAATCTCTTCTGGGGTAGAAGTGACCTGTAGAAGAAGGACCGATTGCACCTGAACTGGAAGGGGACTAATATACAAGCAGGGAGATACTGGTTAGAGCTGCTCGAGAGGATTTAAACTAGTAAGGAGTGGAGTTGGGACCCAGGGAGATAGTGAGGAAACAGATCAATCTGAGACTGGTACAGTTGAGAAAAGAAGTGAGTCAAATAGTCAGGGCAGGCATGGACAAAGCAGAGAACAAGGTAGGACTGATCAATTAAACTGCATTTATTTCAATGCAAGGGGCCTAACAGGGAGGGCACATGAACTCAGGGCATGGTTAGGAACATGGGACTGGGATATCATAGCAATTACAGAAACACAGCTCAGGGATGGGCAGGACTGGCAGCTTAATGTTCCAGGAAGGACAGAAAGGGATGTAAGAGAGGAGGGGGAATGGTGTTTTTGATAAGGGATAGCATTACAGCTGTACTGAGGGAGGATATTCCCAGAAATATATCCAAGGAAGTTATTTGGGTGGAACTGAGAAACAAGAAAGGGATGGTCACCTTATTGGGATTGTATTATAGACCAAAGTGAGGACTGCAGATTCTGGAAATCAGAGTCTAGATTAGAGTGGTGCTGGAAAAGCACAGCAGGTCAGGCAGCATCCGAGAAGCAGGCCTTCCTGATGAAGGGCTTTTGCCCAAAACATCGATTTTTCTGCTCCTCGGATGCTGCTTGACCTGATGTGCTTTTCCAGCACCACTCTAATCTAGACTTGTATTATAGACCTCCTTATACTCAGAGGGAAATTGAGAAACAAATCTGTAAAGAGATCTCAGTTATCTGTAAGAATAATAGGGTGGTTATGGTAGGGGATTTTAACTTTCCCAACATAGAATGGGACTGCCATAGTGTTAAGGGTTTGGATGGAGAGGAATTTGTTAAATGTGTACTAGAAAAGTTTCTGATTCAGTATGTGGATGTACCTACTAGACAAGGTGCAAACCTTGACCTACTCTTGGGAAATAAAGCAGGGCAGGTGACTGAGGTGTCAGTGGGGGAGCACTTTGGGGCCAGCGGCTATAATTCTATTAGTTTTAAAATAATGATGGAAAAAGATAGACCAGATCTGAAAGTTGAAGTTCTAAATTGGAGGAAGGCCAATTTTCATGGTATTAGGCAAGAACTTTCAAAAGCTGATTGGGGGCAGATATTCGCAGGTAAAGGGTCAGCTGGAAAATGGGAAGCCTTCAGAAATGAGATAACGGGAGTTCAGAGACAATATCTTCCTGTTACGGTGAAAGGAAAGGTTGGTAGGTAAAGAATGCTGGATGACGAAAGAAATTGAGGGTTTGGTTAAGAAACAGAAGGAAGCATATATCAGGTATAGACAGGATAGATCGAGTAAATCCTTAGAAGAGTATAAAGGCAGTAGGAATTTACCTGACAGGGAAATCAGGAGGACATAAAGGGGATATGAGATAGCTTTGGCAAATAGAGTTAAGGAGAATCCAAAGGGTTTTTACAAATATATTAAGGACAAGAGGGTAACTAGGGAGAGAATAGGGCCCCTCAAAGATCAGCAAGACGGCCTTTGTGTGGAGCCGCAAGAGATGGGGCAGATACTAACGGAGTATTTTGCATCAGTAATGACTGTGGAAAAGGATATGAGGGATATAGAATGTAGGAAAATAGATTGTGACATCTTGAAAAATGTCAATATTACAGAGGAGGAAGTGCTGGAAGTCTTAAAACACATAAAAGTGGATAAATCCCCAGGATCTGATCAGGTGTACCTAAGAACTCTGTGGGAAGCTAGGGAAGTGATTGCTGGGCCTCTTGCTGAGATATTTGTATCATCGATAGTCACAGGTGAGGTGCCGGAAGACTGGAGGTTGGCTAACGTGGTGCCACTATTTAAGAAGAGTGGTAAGGACAAGCCAGGGAACTATGGAGCAGTGAGCCTGACATTGGTGGTGGTCAAGTTGTTGGAGGGAATCCTGAGGTACAGGATGTACATGAATTTGGAAAGGCGAGGACTGATTAAGGATAGTCAACATAGCTTTGTGCGTGGGAAATCATGTCTCACAAACTTGATTGAGTTTTTTGAAGAAGTAACAAAGAGGATTGATGAGGGCAGAGCGGTGGACGTGATCTATATGGACTTCAGTAAGGCATTTGACAAGGTTCCCCATGGGAGACTGGTTAGCAAGGTTAGGTCTCATGGAATACAGGTAGAACTAGCCATTTGGATACAGAACTGGCTCAAAGGTAGAAGACAGAGGGTGGTGGTGGATGGTTGTTTTTCAGACTGGAGGCCCAGACACAAGGTGCTGGGTCCTCTACTTTTCGTCATTTATATAAATGATTTGGATGGGAGCATAAGAGGTACAGTTAGTAAATTTGCAGATGACATCAAAATTGGAGGTGTAGTAGATAGCGAAGAAGGTTATCTCGGAGTACAACAGGATCTTGATCAGATGGACCAATGGGCTGAGAAGTGGCAGATGGAGTTTAATTTAGATAAATGCAAGGTGCTGCATTTTGGGAAAGCAAATCTTAGCAGGACTTCTACACTTAACGGAAAGGTCCTAGGGAGTGTTGCTGAACAAAGAGACCTTGGAGTGCAGGATCATAGCTCCTTGAAAGTGGAGTCGCAGGTAGATAGGATAGTGAAGGCGGCGTTTGGTATGCTTTCCTTTATTGGTCAGAGCATTGAGTACAGGAGTTGGGAAGCCATGTTGCGGCTGTACAGGACATTGGTTAGGCCACTGTTGGAATATTGCATACAATTCTGGTCTCTTCCCTATCAGAAAGATGATGTGAAACTTAAAAGGGTTCAGAAAAGATTTCCAAGAATGTTGCCAGGGTTGGATGATTTGAGCTATAGGGAGAGGTTGAATAGGCTAGGGTTGTTTTCCCTGGAGCGTCGGAAGCTGGGGGGTGACCTTATGGAGATATATAAAATCATGAGGGGCATAGATATGGTAAATAGACAAGATCTTTTCCCTGGGGTGGAGTAGTCCAGAACTAGAGGGCATAGGTTTAAGGTGAGAAGGGAAAGATATAAAAAAGACCTCAGGGGCAACTTTTTCACACAGAGGGTGGTACGTGTATGGAATGAGCTGCCAGAGGATGTGGTGGAGGCTAGTACAAGTACAACATTTAAAAGGCATCTAGATGGATATATGAAAGGAAGGGTTTGGAGGGATATGGGCTGGGTGCTGTCAGGTGGGACTAGATTGGGTTGAGATATTGGTCAGCATGGATGGGTTGGACCGAAGGGTCTGTTTCCATGCTATACATCTCATCGACATTATGACTCTATCTGGATTCAAGTCCCACTTGCCTAGAACATGGATCAGGTTAATTACGATACTTTAAATGTTGAGGCATCTCCTCTGTGGGATACAGCAGACTCCTGTGCAAAAACTGACTGCTCTCTTCACAACCTTCTCCCAACAGAACAGTGTGAATCCAGCTGGTGATGCAAGCCTCTGAGACGGTTGAAGGATGAGCTTTGTCGATAAACTTTATTGGTAGCTGCCTTTCCTTGTGTGTGCATGAAATAGAATTCTGGCCAACAGGAGAGTAGACAGTCACTAAATTGGAGGGCATAGCTTCCCCTGCCTCCTCCATTCAGTTAGCATGGAAAATGCAATCATTGTTTTCCCAGGTAAATATGTTCAAAACAAATAAATAACTAAATCAGGAAGGTTCAGAACAATGAATTCCAGCTGCAAATCCAGAGCTGAGAAGTTTGAAAGGGTCAGCTTAATTTTATAAGAGTACATTATGCAATGCTCCTGATAATTAGGACCTAAACTGGTTCTTGAATCCTGTGCAGCAACACTGGTAATGAACATACTGTAAAAACTGCTGGCTAGACTGGGCAGATCTCTAGCTGTGGGACAGGACACTAAGGGATGGTACTAATACCTGGGTGGACGTCACCGCGAGTTGTTTATATTCCGTCCCTGTGTTCTTTTTATTTAATTATGGCGTATGTTAGTATGTGTCAAATTGGACATTTCTGCTTGCAGCTATTCCAATTTACATCGACAGTGTGTTTGAATGAAGCTGGAATTCCCAAGTCAAAAAGATAGGGACAATCTCTTTTCAATGGGCTATCCTGCCTGAAGTACATTTAATTGTAATTGATCATTCAGCCCAGATTTAGATATGTTTCTGCCAATCTCATCAATAGTTAAAAACCAGACTTACTGTGACCACCTTTTATTGAACCATCTACATTATTTAATAGTTTGGTGAGGAAAACTGACTGACACTATTTGTAACATAGCTGGATAATAAAGACTAATTGAGTTATAACAAGGTTTCAAAAGCTGGTGCGGATTCATGTGGCAATTATCAAGTATGTTCTAGTCTTCTTCTCTGATGATGTGTGACATTCAGCATGAGACTGAAGGTAAACACTTGAAGTCTGCCATGACTATGATTTTCCAATGCTTTTCCAGCCTGTAATTACCAAAGCTAACATTAATACAGAAGCACCATCTGCAATACCCAGAAGACGGATTAAATGATGATTGAGTTCTATCAGAGCCTGACTGAAGGGGCTAAGAGAATAATGGGAGTCCAGTCAGAAAAATCAATGACCCACCCAATGGATATTTGATAGCAATCCTTTAACCGTTTAAGCAGCGGCTGGCTTTGTGAGGGGGGCTCTTGGGATTAGAATTTCGATTGGTGGGAGTAGACATGGTTCATGTGGAGGGGTCAATCCTAGGTCCCAATCCCCTCATCCTGCAGCGCTGTCTTTTTGCTACTTGCATTGTTTTATTGTCACTCCTGCAATGTGTTTTGTCACTGCAAGGCACCTCCTATTCAATTTCACTGAAGTATTGACAGCTTGCGCTTGCAGATCTTGTCTGGCTTAAAATTGCTCTCGTAAATCTATAGCTAATTGGTTTTCTCCCGCTGACTAATTAGAAGGTTGAAATGTCCTCCCCTAAATTAACTGGCCGGAGTTCAGAAATTGAGGGATTGACCTCCGATTTAAATGACAACAAAAGCATCTTGCATCAGTGTTTCACAGCTGAATTCTGCCCTAACATACTGACATGTTTGAACCATATCCACACCTCTTATTAGCCTCCCACCCACTCATAAACTACTATCATTGACCAGGCCATTATGGCTCATATTTAACTTTGAGATAGAAAGAAAAATATAGTAAGACATTAAAGGACGTGTCACACCTCCTCTGTCAGAATATCACAGCCACCAAAAGGCATAGACAGTGGTACAATAACAATATACAGCCAGGATTCCCTGCACCGGATTTCCAGATAATGCCTCTGCGTGCAGTATTGTGCTAACCTGCTGAATGATGCATTTGCTTTAATCAATAGGGTGCCTGTTAAAATTATACACAAGGCTGTGAAATGTAGGAGAGTGGAAAATAGGAAAGGGGTGGGCAGTAAATTTCAGCAGAGGTGCAAAAACAATGATAACCGATGGGCTGTTTGCTATACATTGTTCTCCATCTGATTTAACTTCAACTGCATGCATCTTTTGTGGTACAGATCTCGTTTCTCAGGGCTATGTTTGGCTCAGGGTAAAACAAGATGTTGACTGAAAGCTTTTTCAAGAAACTGTGAATGATTTAATTAGCTGCTTCTCCTGGTTAGTTATTCTTAACTCACTGGTGGTGTTTTTTCTTGTTTAGTCAATTATTAATTACTTTATTAATTTAGCAATTTCTTGAGTGATAGTGCACATCAGAAGTCCCTTCAGCTAGCTGGCAATATTTCAACGATATATGCGCAGTGAAATGACCTATCTCTTTCTATGGCTTTGTTATTTAAACAGAAGGATGTGTGACATGTACTTTGCAAGTGTGATGCCTGGAGGTGTGATAAATATTTGAAGTTTTAAACTAGGGACAATGCATGCTCATTCCAAGACTTTTAGCTGCACATTTGTTAACTTTCAGAGACCTTAAAAGATGTTTGTGAGCAACTCATTCCAATCTCAGTAAAACAGAATGGATTAGCATGCAGGGAACACATCAAGTTAAGCAGACTTTGCATTCAGCGCAATGTAGCTTAAGTGGTCTCCGGTACAGCGATTTGTAGTCAATTCAGAGAATATTGAGAATGTAAGTGACAATGTTATAGTCTATCCAGCTTCCTCTGCAATCTACACCATTAAATCCAAAACAACAAAACACCAGGATGACAACCTTTGTCATATGCTGGAATACGTCAAGGAAATTCCACACCATGAGTACGGAGAGTGCACAGGAAATTGCTCTTCATCTAACCTTCAGGAAAATTAGCAGAGAAAATGAGAGTTGTTATAGCTTGACACATGGCTGGAGCAAATGCTTTTCACCTACTATGAGTCTTCGCCTAGAAATCTGCATTCCCTTTATGATTTTATAAATGGATACTTTTTAAAATGATCTGTACTGCACCATTCAAATGAATGATCTGTACTGCCCCATTAAAATGAAACACCATAACAACTTGTTTACTTGTTTCCTGTTGGCTGCTGTGATTTTGTGTTTACATTGCTGAAATATTCTCCTGTAATCAGTAAAGTTTTCCTATCACAGTTAGGCATTGAGCTGCCACAGTGCTGGTCCCGAAAACGGCAGGCAGATGCTGTTCAGACATATCAAAAAATAACTGTACTCAAACAGTACTCCTTTTACTTCCAAGGTGTAATAGCATAGGAGGAGGCCATTCATCCTATCAAATCCATTCTGGCTTGCTGTAGACCAACATACTAAGCCCCAATTCCTCCCAGAGCTGATGGATTTCTCGTATTGATATATGTTACACCTTTACATATCATGTTTATCACACAGTAATTGTGAAAAATATTATTTCACATCTTAAAATTTGACTTCCATAAACAGAACATGAACAGTATTTAAACTCCATTGATCTGTGAAGAATTTTAACATGTACGGTTTCAATACCAACTGTGATTGGGACTCATAACTAACTACTCCATATGCATTTAACGTCTAAGGGAATGTGCCCAAGCAGTAACAAACTGAAAACTCAAAGTGAACCTGTATAACAAAAGCCAAATCTGAACTGGTAAATGAATTGATCTTAAATTGGGAGATAATTTTAAATGAATTCTGCATTTGACAGTGCATTATGTCATTTCAAATAAAAAAAGCATCTTGAGCATTGCAGAAATGAAAAGTGTCATAAATGTCTCTAAATCTTTGTATAGCCAATTCCTTCTCTCCACTCTTCATGCTTAATGTCAGGCAGAGAATGAACTGTTCCCCACTGCAACAGAAACTGTTTCCCACTGCTGCTACAGAGAAATATTTTGGTATAAGGCTTTCTTTTAGCTGACAGACAATCTGATCTTTAATGTCCTGGGGAATAGGAATGCTCATTTTTCATTTGTGGACTGGAAATGTCACATTTGATCCTGGACAGACTGGGGTTTACTCATTTCACCAGTAGTTGGATATCTGCATCTGATTGCTTTTTTTTACAGTACAATTAAAAATCCATGAAGGTATATGTGCTGACTTCTGGGTTCAGCCAGCCTGATTTTGACTTCTGAAGTTAAATTCAAAATGGAAACGAAAACAAAATTTTGAGCTTCTCTTGAATCTCAGAGGCATGAGATCATTTTGTACCTACATTAACAAAGACCCAAATATTTAAAATTAAATTTAAATTACTCCCTGCTTTAAGGCACATTTTAATTATCAATTTGTATTTGGCATTATATTTGTGGCCTATTCCAGAATGTGTAATATATTAAAGAGACATGCGTGTCTTTGTTTCACCTGTCCGAGGATGCGTGTGTTGTCCCAGTCAAAATGGTGTCCTTCTTTGTCTGTATGGATGGAAACTAGTGACAGTAGGTTGTGTCTTTTGGTGGCCAGTTGGTATCCATGTAACCTGGTGGCAAGTTTCCCACTCGTTTGTCTGATGTAGTGTTTTTTACCATTCTTGCATGGTATCTTGTAAATGACATTAGTTTTGCTGGTGGTATCTAACAGATCCTTTAGGTTCATTAGTCCGTAAGACCATAAGACATAAGACATAGCAGTGGAAGTAAGGCCATTTGACCCATAGAGTCCATAGAGTCCACTTCACCATGTAATCATGGCTGATGGACCTTTCAACCGCACTCTCCCCAAAGCCCTTAATTCCTTGCGAGATCAAGAATTTATCAATCTCTGCCTTGAAGACATTTAACATCCTGGCCTCCAATGCGCTCCATGGCAATGAATTCTACAGGCCCACCACTCTTTGGCTGAAGAAATGTCTCCTCATTTCCATTCTAAATTGACCCCCTCTACTTCTAAGGCTGTGCCCACAGTTCCTAGTCTCCCTGCCGAACTTCCCAGCACCTGCCTTTTTTAAGCCATGCATTATCTTGTAAGTTTCTATTCAATCTCCCCTCAACCTTCTAATGAATACAATCCCAGGATCCTCAGCCATTTATCGCTTGTTTTTTAAGTGTGTTGGTAGGTTTGTGGGCTACCATGATGCCAAGGGGTCTGAGTAGTCTGGAAGTCATTTCTGATATGTCTTTGATGTAAGGTAATGTGGATATAGTTTTTGGTTGCGTTGTGTC
Organism: Chiloscyllium plagiosum; assembly: GCF_004010195.1. NCBI lineage: Eukaryota > Metazoa > Chordata > Chondrichthyes > Orectolobiformes > Hemiscylliidae > Chiloscyllium > Chiloscyllium plagiosum. The sequence continues at coordinate 17,395,779 of NC_057737.1, read as the reverse complement.
TGCTTGTTTGGCTTTGTTTCTGAGGAATCGGCGGACTGTGTTTATTGGGTATCTGTTTTTCTTGAAAACATTGTATAGATATTTTTCTTCTGCTTATCATTTCTAGGAATGGGAGTCTGTTGTCATTCTCCTCTTTTGTGCATTTTATTTCTGACAGGATATTGTTGATGGTGTTGTACATTTCCTCTAATTTGTTCCATTTTGTGATGACAAAGGTGTCATCTACGTAGCAGACCTGAAGTTTGGATTGGATAGATGGGAGGGCAGCTTGTTCAAGTCTCTGCATTACTGCTTCCGCCAAGAGCCCTGTTTTTTTTGTATGTTTTAGAGATTCCCACAGGTATTCTATTGTGTCTTTGGGTTGCATTTCGATACTATGGCAGGAAGAAAAATCTGATGGAAGGGATTCCAACATTCTGGGCAAGTTGAGCAATGCATTTAAAAAATAATAACACATTTCAACAGCCATGAGGAGATTACAGGTAGTTGGAGATTTGGTGGTAGTTTTAAAGAGAAAATGGTCAAAGTTAAGGTTTTTTTGAGGAGAAAGGTGATTGTAACTGAGTTTGAACGAGAGATTAAAAGTGCCAACTAACTTGTGAGATAGGATGGGAAGTTGCATGTCCCAATAGTTTAGTGGAATTAGGTTGAGAAAGCAGGAGATGGATTGCTTGTAGGAGATGAACTTGGATAAAGCAGGGAGGGGAGAAACGACAGAATGACATGGGTCATTGCTCAAATAAGGGAGTGCCTTAGAGGATGTTGGGCCAATGGGCTAGAGGCAGGGAAGTAAATGATTGAGACAGTATAAGTATTCTTTGGCGTTAAGCAAGTCAAAATGAGGACTGTAAGAGTGGATCAGAGGGTGTAATAGTTTTAATGTGAATTATGGCAGTGAAAATGGAATTAAGGATCCGGTGGAACTAATCAGCAGGGCCAAAGATTTTGGAAGTACAGTTGTAAATAAACTGAGGGTTTTTCTTTTTCTCAAGGATTAAATATAGAAGAAAGTAGAGTTTAAGAAGGAAGCAGCATGTGGGCAAAGAGAGATGCAAAGAAGTGATCAAAGGTGGCCTTATCTGGGAGTGGAGATGGCAAGGTGAAGGCATTGACTGTGTGTCTGGGCTGACAAGTTTACATGGAGTGGACAGCAGGGCAGTAAACTTAACACACAGAGAAAGTGATTGGACACAATGATTAAGGTCACCCAGGATGAGAAGTCACTATTTTTGGAAACAGGAGGAGGAAAGCAGTGAAAATACCTCAACCGAAAAAATTTGCATGGTGAAAAACGATAGAGAAGGGTTTTAACTGAAATGTCAAAGCAGTATTAGTGTCATTCTCAAAGGAAGAGAAAGTGCCAAAACAGTAAGGGAGAGACCAAGGGGTGATTTGGTCATAAGAACCATGCAACTTACAATGACCATCTGAATGAGGCAAGTAATAGCAGAACTAGTTGGGTGAGGAGGTTTCTGTCATGATAGATGGTGTTATAGTTCCCTCAGCCAGGTTTCTACGGCAAAAGCTAATAGCAATGCAGTCATCCACAATACGTTCATGGATTGCAAGTGCTTTATTCAGAGGTATGCAGATATTTTGGAGAGCGATTTAGAGAAGGGCGTGATAGCATGACAGGGTTCACAAGATCAGCATTGGTAAGGGTGAGTTGGATAGGGCTGAGAAATGCACCTGAGGAAGCCATAGGTTTAAGGAGTGAGGGAAACCTGGAAAGGTGGCAGGAGACTAGAAAGGTCAAGATAGGATCATGAAGGACGAGGGTAGTGATTTCAGCAGAGAGAGTACCAGAAAGGGGAGAATTGGAAGTTCATAGAATCCCTACAGTGTGAAAGCAGGCCATTCAGCCCATCATCATGTCTACATTGATCCCCTACAGAGGAACCTACTCCCTTTCCAATCACCCTGCATTTTCCATGGCTAATCCACCTAGCCCACACACTCTGGGCAATTTAGCATGGTCAATCCACCTAGCCTGCGGGAGGAAACTGGAGCACCCGGAGGAAACCCAAGCAGATACAGGGAGAATGTGCAAACTCCACACACCAGCCATCCGAAGCTGGAACTGAACCCGAGTCCTTGGCACTGTGAGGTAGCAGTGCTAACAACTGAGCCACCGTGCCACCCCTTCTATAGACATTAAAGAAAAACTAGACACTCATTTTTACCCAACGTACTCAGAATGCTTAACATCTTATAAGTAGCAACTTTATAATAGACAATGACCGAAACTGTAAATGGATAATGCCTTTTAGCCAGTTTGAACAATTACTTAGTTTGAAATATAACCTGATTTATAATTAACCCTGGGCATTTTAAGGGTAGAAATTGCAATGAAAAGATATAAGGATTATCAAAACTTAACTCTTAACTAGTGCAGGTATTGATTTAGATTTAATAAGAAAAATTCTATTCAGATAATTTTTGGTAATGGTCACAAAGTATTTTCAAAATGTCTTGCCAACAATTCAGGTTAAGGGAAACTCCTGGGGGCATTCTATCAGCCAAGTTACAGCCTGAAAATCAAAGCATCCACCAGCAACCCATCTTACTCTCCTGATTAGTCTCTGCATATCCCGGAATCCATTTGCTGCAATTATTCCCCTCTCCTGTCTGTTTTCCAGTCCCTTTACCAAAGGTGTATTGTTTCAGTTCTGAATTGCACTAGCAAAGCAGCATTGTTGACATTCTGAGATGGAGAGATCTAAAAAGGGCTGTACAGCATTCTCCTGACATTAATTGCAAGTAAAATAATGTTTCCAATTCAAATGGCACAATCAAATTGTCTGCTTATGAAAAGTAGACATTTCTTTTCTGGCACTAACAATAACCACTGCAGAAGTAGTGAAGGAACATCTTGCCAATTAACAATAACTTTTTGAGTCCAATTTGGATGACTTTAACCGGATGTGATTCTCTAAGCTTCATTCTGTAGATTTCTTCAAGGCAAGCCCATGCTGGGAGCTATTAAATTATTCGACTCACACTGTGCTTCCATTCATTGTATGTTAATTGATGTCTGCAGGAAATTTTACTTGGTGAGCAAAGTCAATAGGCAGTAGTCTTCATCAGTGACATCAGCAAGCAAAACTCAGCCAGTGTTGTCCTACTGACTTTATAAAACAAGTCAAAAGGTTCTTTAAAGTTTGAATGTCAGTGAAACTACACTGTGCAAGAAATATTGATAGGACTTACTTGACTGTCAAGTATTTTATAATTCATTCTCAGGATGTGGGCCAGCATTTGCTTCCAATACCTAATTAAGGTGAGAGCGAGCCACCTTCACATGCGATTGGACATTCAATGAATGTTGCAATAATGTTGCTTAATGCTGTTAGCTAGGCAGTTCTGGGACTTGAACCCAGCACCAAAGGAGGAACATGGATATATCTCTATGTTAGAATGTATCTTGGAAATGTTGAGTCTGGTGTTCTTGTTCTTCTAGGTGATGGAAAGGAGGTGCTGTCAGATAAACCTTGGCCAGTTAAAAAGTGATAGAGTCACATAGTCTTACAGAACAGAGACATGCCCTTTGGCCCAAACTGGCCCATGCTGACCAAAATGTATAGTCGCACTATCCCTATTTCCCTGCAGTTGGTCCATATCCTTCTAATCCTTTCCTATTCATATTTTAAATGTTGTGAATGTACCTGCCTCAACCACTTACACAGGCAGCTTATTCGATATGTGTACAACCCTCTGTGTGAAAAGGTTGCCCCTCAGGTTCCCCTTTAATCTTCCCCCTCTAACCTTAACCTGATGCCTGCTAGTCCTCGATACCCCAACATTGGGAAAAAGACTGAGTGCATTCACCCTATTGATGCCTCTCATGATCTTATACACCTCCAAATCTCCTATGCTCTAAAGACAAAAGTCCTAGCTTGTCCAACCTCTCCATATAACTCGTACCGTTGAGTCCTGGCAACATCATTGTAAATTACTTCTGCACTCTTCCAAGTTTAATAACATCCTTCCTAGAATAAGATGACCAAGACTGAACACAATACTCCAAGTATGGCCTCACCAACATCCTGTACAGTTGCAACATAATATCCCAATTTTTATACTCAGTGCCCTGACTGAAGGTCGGCATGCCGAAAGCCTTCTTCACTGCACTGTCTACCCGTGACTCCACTTTCAGAGAACCATGCAACTGAACTCCAAGATCCCTCAATTCCAATACACTCATTAGGACTCTACCATTCACCATGAAACTCCTACCTTGATTTGACTTTCCAAAATGCAAGACCTCACACTTATCTGAACGAGATGGGCAGGCACTATTTTGTTCGGATAATTGATTATTCAGTTAATCGATTCAATGCCTTTCCTCTGCGGCTCGGGGGTTTTCTGTAAAATCTGCCTCCTGCTCAGGAGATAAGGCAGCATCACAGCGCGCGCAAGCCACCGTCCCCCCTCCCGCCCTCCCCAATCACATCCAACACCGCCCCCCCCAACACCACCCCTTGCCCATCCCCTCCACCTCTCTAGGGCAGCTGAACTGGACACCAACAACAAGACTGCTGCTGCTGCTGCTACTGTCTTTTGGGGGGTGAGTCTCCAAATAGCACAGCCACACACACATTTTACTGCAACTTGTTGACAGGTTTCACTTTTACCCTGTACAGGACAATGTCAGAAAGATTATCTGGGGAAGGGGGGATTAGGATACACGCCTGTGTATAACTCCAGGGAAAGTGTGGGAAGAGAGGGGGGTGGGGGGAGGTGAGTCATTTAGAGACAGTGCCTGCGCTCCCATTAGTCCAGGACTGTTCTCGGCAGCACTTTTAATCGCTGTAAACAAAAGACACGATCAGTGTTGGTCACACCTCTTTGATGTTATGTTTCTGTCGGGACCTCGAGACCTCCTTCAGATAATCCGATTTTCAGATAATTGGTATTCGGATAGTCAAGGTTCCTCTGTATATTAAACTCCATTTGCCATTTCTTGGCCCACTTCCCCATCTGATCAAGGTCCTGCTGCAATTTCTGACTGTTCACAAAACTGCCTATTTTAGTGTCATCAGCAAACTTATTAATTATGCCTTGTACATTCTCATCCAAATCAATCATATAGATAACAAACAGTAATGGGCCCAGCACTGACCCCTGAAGCATTCCACTAGTCACAGGCCTCCAGTCCGACAAGCATCCTTCCACTATTACCCTCTGCTTTCTACCATCAAGGCAATTTTGTATCCAATTTGCCAGCTTGCTCTGGATTCCATGTGATCTAACCTTTCAGAGCACCCTACCATCAAAGGCCTTACTGAAATACATATAGACTACGTATACTGCTGAAAAGAATCTTGTAAATTATATATAATGTTTTGGTGGTAGAGGTTCAATTGCACTCACAACTTGTATGCAAGTGAATAGCAGTTTACAATTCAAAGTCTGAGTTTATGGACACTGCAACTCATCAGATGCCGTCTCCTTTCTTGAGTGCGTAACTTTTGTCGCTGATAATTTGAGTTGCAGTTAAGTACCCATATACTGTGATGAACTTTCCAGGGCTTTTGTGGTCAATTACAACTTGTGCAATGCTGCAAAGTGACAGCATTGCTAAAGTGAATGAGGTGATGAGACCTCTTGTAGGTGCTGTAGATCAGCTGGTGAGGGCATTCCCACAGTTTTGTTAAGGAGGCAGTTACCTAAAATCAGCATAGGCACCTTTATGCATTGCTTTTGGTCCTGCTACAAGATTTACGGATACTGGGGTGCCATAGTGAATGAGCTGGAGAAGATCCTGGGAATGGAAGTTAAGGAGGGTCCGGTATCCCTTCTTTTGGGACTACTGAATCTGCCCTCTTTGGGTGAGCACAGAAAGAGGTTATTTAACATTCTTACACATTGTGTGAGGAAGAACATCCAAATGAATTGGATATTAGAAAAGTCCCCTGGTCTTGCAGGGTGGCGCAGACTTGTGATGGAGTACATCTACCAAGATTATCTGGCAAGTATGGTGCACCATGGAACAGAGCAATTTTATATAACATGGCAGCCCTTTCTAAATTACATAGACATGGACCTATTTGCAGAAGCGCATAGAGCCTTTATATAGCCATGAGGGCTGTGTATGGTGGTCCGGGGACCCTGGGGGGTGGGGGGGGTGGGGGGGGGAGAAGCCTAGTAAATACAGGTATAATAATTGTTGCTCCTGTGGATGGGAGCTTCAGTGGAAGTACAGCAATTGGAGTAATGTAGTGCAATGTAATGTAGTTTTAGTGGATTGTCATTTAATTTAATACTATTTCATTTAATTTGAGTTTGTTCTAATTTGGGTTGTTATATAAATATAAGACAATTGTATCTTCAAGAGTAGTAGGCAGTTTATTGTTAACATTACTGTAATATAATAATGATATTATTTCTACTTTTCTGTACTTCTGTACTTTTACAACTCTTCAGGTTTATTTTGTAAAACAGTAAAAAATTTTCAAAAGAAAAATATATAAAAGTAGGCAGTTGCTGGGATGTAATCTAGTGACGATAAAGTTGTGACAATATATTTCTAACACTGAAAACGTATAGCCGATAATATTCCTACGTGGTCCGATACCATTGTCCTTTCAGACGGCTGAAGCCTCTGGTTTGACAAAACACAATTGGTTCTAACAACTGCACAAAGAGTGTGTTGACCCAAGAGTCCTGCTTGAACTGTGTCTCTTCTCCAGAACACAAAAGTAGAGACACAATTTCTTAAACCAAAATGGCTTGTCATGTGATTTCCTCTCTCCAACAGGTCAATAGCCCAATAGTCATGACTGTTAGATTTGAACTCCATGGTATACATGATCAGATTTAAGGCCAGTTGATTCCCTTTCTCAGCCAGACTTCATTAATGAGGTTAATACATTGAAGGCTTGTTCCCTACTCGATAACTACCCAAGTGTCTGATTGCTGGATTAAAGGCTTTTGAGATGGTCCATTCGTACACCTTGTTTCTGATGAGGGTTTTCTGGACTAGACAACTCCAGTTTGGAATTTGAGGTATAATCATGTACACATCCAGCCATTTCAGAAACTTCTGTTTCAAGCCACAGACATGCTACTTCTTTCTTTTAAACTCAATTACAGATTCAGCCAAAAATCTTTAGATTCTGGAGAATTACCAAAGGATTAGAAAACTTCTAATTCAAAAAGGGAGGGAAGCAAAAAGCAGGTAACAAAAGCCCAATTACAGCATGGAAAAGTACTGGAATCAATTATTAAGGATGTAATAGCAGAATGTTTGGAATATTAAAATCTAGTCAAGCAGATTCATGAAAGTTAAATTATATCTGACTAATTTATTAAAGTCTTTTTGAGGAAATCTCAACCAGAGAGGATGGAGGGGTATCAGTAGATGTGTTGTATTTGAACTTCCAGAAGGTATTTGACAAGGTACCTCATAAAGTCATAAGATAAGAACCCATGGTGATGGAGATAGTATATTGGTATTTGGCTCATGGGTAGGAAACAGTGAGTAGGAATATGGGGTTCATTGGCAGATTAGTGACCTGTGACCAATGGGGTTTCACAGAGATTGGTGCTGGGTACACAATTGTTTACAATATATATCAGTGACTTGGAAGAAGAAAATGAATGTACTGTAGCCAAATTTGCAGACAACACAAAAACAGTTGGAAAGGGAATTTGTGAGAGGATACAAACAGTTTACAGAGAGATATTGCTAGGGTAAGTAAGTGGGCAAAGTATTGGCAAATGGAGTTTAATATAGGAAAATGCAATGTTATTTATTTTGGAAAGGAGAACAGAAGTATTGAAATAGAGAAGAACTGCAGAAAGCTGCAACACAAAGAGTCTTGAGGGTAGTTCTACATGAAACACAGTAACATAGCACACAGGTAATCAGGAAGGCTAATGGAATGCTGGGCCTTATTTCAAGGGGGCTGGAGTATAAGAGTAGGGAAGTCTTACTGCAACTGTACAAGGTGCTCATGAGATCACACCTGGAATACCGTAAGCATTCTTGGGTCCCCTTATTTAAGGAAGTATTTACTTCCATTGGAGGCAGTTCAGAGAAGATTCACTGGATTATCTCCGGTATTGAGAGATTGTCTCATGAGCAAAGCCTAAACCTGCTGGGACTTTACTCACTGTCATTTAGAAGAATGAGAGGTGATCTCATTGAAACATAAGGGGATCAGCAAGGTAAATGCTGAGAGGATATTTCTCAACATGGGGCAGTCTAGGACTAGAAGGCATTGTCTCAAAATAAAGGGGTGCCAATTAAGACTGAGATAAGGAGGAACTTCTTCTCTCAGAGGGTTGTGAGACTTTGGAACTCATTGTCATAGAGAGCTGTGGGGACAGAGTCCTTGTGTACATTTAAGGCTGAGATAGTTGAATTCAGAAATTTGAATCTCTCACTCTGCAAATACCTCCTTTAAAAAGTAGATTGTAGCCTTCATTTTGAAAGATTTGGGTCAGGTTAGCATTGACTGTTGAGTTTCTGATTATGGCTTTCGTTGGTTATGGCCTTGACTATGCATGCATCAGATGCGTGGTTACCTAATAATAGGTTGTTAAATAATAGATTGCACCATTAGCAGTACGTAATCAACTCCCACACCAATTGGCATTAGAAAAATGGGCTTCCTATTTGTGCATATCCATGTTTTCAGAATTCTGTGCATACACATCACTCAATAACATGCATCATGATTATTTCATAAATATGATTAATTTCCTTCACATTTTTCTTCAGGTGTTTTCATCTTAAGACTGTACTGGTTTGCAATTAAACAAGATATTCCTTTAGCCATGACAAAACTGCACAGAAAGCTGTAGCTATCAGATTTTCCAGTTTCACATCCAGTTTTGTTTGAAAAAGAAGTAATTGCACTCACTTTTGTTTTAAACCTACCTATAAGGATCAAGTCACTGCTCCAAGTAGGTTAATCCCATATCAATGTCATGCTTTCATTGGGTTTGTTTTTCACTTTTAAAAGGCTTGACAGTGGAAATTTGCAGTTGATATTTTGAGGGAATCATGTATGCAAACAATTTGCAGCACAGTGATCACCCCTGTCCCATTCAACAAAAGGAATTTAAGTATTGTTCAGGCAACAGTGGCAAGTCAAAAGGCAACAGCCAGTTCCAAAAGTTTATTCGTTTGTCAGTTCCTCCTGAATTTACTTGCCTGATTTGCAGAAGACCTGAGCTCATGCTAAGCTTGGTTGCAGAGTGCCTGCAGGCTGTAGATAGATACTGCTCGATTACTAAGTGTATGTCGGTACATGTCACACTGTCTGTCCATTAAAAACTATTACAGCCAAGCCTCAACCTGCAATCAGCAGTAGGAAGCGTGACTCATCTCCCTACTTTCCACACTGGGACAATGATAGTGCCAATTTGCTAAATTGCAGTATGTGCAGGCTAGGTGGGTTAGCCATTGGAAATGCGGGGTTATAGGGTCTGGGTAGGATGCTCTTTGAAGGGTCAGTGCAGACTCAATGGGCCACATGGCCTCTTTCCACACTGTAGGGATTCTGTAATTTTATAATTTCTTCTTTCCCTGGATAATATAAATGAAGTCCCCACTGACGAGGAAGCAACCCTGGCATATTCTGGCCTGTGTGTTTTATTATTACACCAGGGAGTGCCTTCACCGAGAAGTTAACCATTCTCCCTAGTCCCTGAGATTGATTGAGCAAAGTTTCACAGTACATTCCTCAAACTTTATCACATATTTAAATTTTAATCAGCTCCCTTGAAGAAGGAAGACCTGCATTTTGTGGTACCTTTTACAACCTTAGGACTTCATTGACTGTAAGAAGCTTTCAGGGATTTTGAAAGGACAGTCCCTGTTGCCATGTTAGAAATGCAACAACCAATAGGCCAGCTGCATGGGTCCACTAATAGAAATATGACATTGACACGGTAACCTGTTCCCAACAATGTAAGGGATAAATATTATACACAGCTCCGAGACAAGCCACAGCACACTCCATCAACATGGTACCACAGAATTATTGATATTGGCTGGAGAGAACGGAGAGACAGAGCTTTGGTTTAATGTCTTGTCTTATCTGATGGACAGGTCTCCTCAGCATTGTACTGGTTAGTGTGAGCCTTTGGTAAGTCTACAGGACTTGAGCGCACTACATAATGAGATGTAAATGAGAGAGCGACCATAGGCATGCATTGCCAAAACATCTCTACTCTCAACCTCTATAGGAAGGATATCATCAAATTGGAGAGGGTTTGGAAATGATTTATCAGGATGTTGCTGGGACTGGAGGGTTTGCGTTATAAGGAGAGGCTGGATAGGCTGGGTCTTTTTTCACGGGAATGTAGGAGGTTGTCAGGTGACTTTATACAGTAGAGGTTTCTAAAATCATGAGTGGTATATATAAGGTGAATAGCAAAGGCCTTTTCTCTGTGATGAGGGAGTTCAAAACTAGGGGACATATTTTTAAGTTGAGAAGAGAAAGATTTAAAAGGGACCCGTTGGGGTCTTCAAACAGAGGATGGTTCAGGTGTGGAATGAACTGCCAGAGGAAGTGGTAGTTACAGGTGCAGTTACAACATTTTAAAGACATTTCAATAGGTTAATGAATAGAAAAGATTGAGAGGGATATGGGCCAAACACAGGCAAATGGGACTCGTTTAGTTTAGGAAACTTGGTCGGCATAGATGAATTGGACTGAAGGGTTTGTTTCTGTGTTGTATGACTCTATGATTCTAAGTGAGGGAGACTCCTAGCTGCAGTACAGTTGGTAATGTTTGCACCTTGTTATTTTGCCATGTGATGTACAAGAAAAACACAACTGGCACATAGCAAAATTCTCAGCTCCCCTGATTCAAGCTGCAAACTAGATGAAAGAAACTGATGCCTGCATGTCGAAGTTGTGATTTATTGTTCACACTTAAAGCACTGACTATACAATGATTTTCTCTGTGGGCTTCAGGAGCCTGACATTATAGTCAAATGAGGAGTAGTAGACTAGCTGTGAGGGGATTAGTCAACGGGCAGTGACTTAGTTTAATTTGGCAATTTAGTGGCCAAGAGGGTAAGCTTGCTAGATATTTGAGGATCCCAGGCACCTTGTCCAGTCTAGCTGGATTTCATCCTGTATAATTACAAATCCAGTGTCTTGAAGATAATGATCTGCATTCATGTGTGAGGCAGGAACCCCGATGGAGGCTAGCACGGAGGTGAATAGGTGCAAACTTCTCAACACCAATTGGTGTGCCAGTCTGACAGCTCCATTCTGCTTCTCAATATTTATCCCTGGAGGTGGCCACTGGAAACTTTCCAGTTGGTCTCCAAGCCCCCCAAGGCATCGCGGAACAACGTCTCGTGGCCTCCTAGTGACAAACCAGGGACCAGCGGCCATTCATCTGGAACTCATACCCATACAAGTTGTTGTTGTATGGAGCAACCCAGATTTGAGCCCATTGACTACCAAGTGGCTTCATGTTCATTATTTTGTTCCTTGGTACCCTAACCTATGTTTCTTCTTCATCTCATCTCCAATGGCTTCAAAATGACTGGTACAGCGAAAATGGTGTTTTTGTTAAATATTGTGCCCCCACCCACCGTGGCCATCTCTTGCTTACTTGCAATTTGGCCTTTTTTATGATAGATTACCACGTGTGATGATATCGTCTGTGCATGTTGCACTGGTGTGCAGTATTAGTGGCTTCCTGCAGTGAAAACTCTATCATGCTCTTTGGGCAGACTTCGACGCTCTCTCTGCCTGCTAGGCCTCAACTGCAGCCTGAGGCTGCCTTATGGAGGAGCTCCTCCTCCACATTGCTGAAGAGATTTATTTTAACTTTTAAACTATTGCAGGGCTGGAGAGATGGAGTGAGGGGGTGGGGTGCTCTATCTTCAGGCACCCTGTCTTTCTTTCTCCATCTTACCTGGAAAGGCAGGCTTCAGATTTCTCAACGCTGGACAGTCTCCTATTGGTTTTACATGGTTTGTCACTGGAAGGCCACGTCTAGGCATTGTTCTGCAATGCCTTAGGGGGCTTGGAGACCAACTGGAAAGTTTCCAGTGGCCACCCCCAGGGACAAATGTTGAGGAGCAGAATGGAGCTGTCAGACTGGCACACCAACTGGTGTTGAGAAGTTTGCACCTATTCACCTCCGTGCTAGCCTCCATCTGGGTTCCTGCCTCACACATGAATGCAGATCATTATCTTCAAGACACTGGATTTGTAATTATACAGGATGAAATCCAGCTAAACTGGACAAGATCCCCTAATCTGCCACTTCCAAGAGACCATTAAAGCAAATTAGTAATGTGCACGCATAGCTCAGTGATTAACGGCACTGCATGGTGAATGAGTCAAGAATGCAGAACAGAAAAGTTACAGATCTGATTCATGGGTGGTGCTCAGTGGCTGATCTCTGCCAGAGTTCTATAATAGGCCTCGAGTTCCCTCAGCTGAGGGGGGAACAGGAGGCTGTCACGAGAATGACTTAACCACGTTTCTGTACCTCAACACCTGATGGAAAACAAAGTTTGAGAAGAAAAACCTCAACATAAAAATTTAAATTGATAGATTGTTGAAATTTCTATCAGTTTTCAGAAAGTCTCATAGTGATTTACAGTCAATGAATGGCATTTGAAGTGAAATCATTATCATCTGAATTTGTTAGAAGCAAACTTGTACACACCAAGATGATGCAAATTAATCGATAAACTAATCTGCTTTTGAAGGCAGTTGGGAAATGGCACCAAAATTTACTGAAAATAGATGAATGATCTCCATGAATGATCTCCATGAATGAATGCCTTGCAGCTTTAATACCACCTGCCAGAATGTTTTCATATCCCGCCATTGGTGCTTATACATCACACTGAGCACCTCATTTCAACAAGTAATCTGAAAATCCCCACTTCCAAAAACAGTGCTGCCCACACCTCCCTCTCCGACGTACACTCGATTCTTCACCCAGGTGATGTCACAGATGGAAAGGCGTGGCCTTCCTACTTGGTGTTCAATACCCCTGCTTCCAAACCAAGCTGTGGTTTAAGCTTTAGGTTAAATCCATCAATCCAGCATTCCTAGCGCTCACTCTCACTGAAGGAAAGCCAGGTTGGACAATCAGTATTAAATTGTCGAGTTTACTAAACACTGGACTGAAAAAGTGAAGTCCATCGATTTACCTTCTTTGCGATTACATATCCAAGCTGCATTCTCTGACTTCAAGCACACTATCATACATTTTACCCTTTTCCCTGTTTCTGCTTTCTGTACTATAAAAACCAGTAAGGAATTAATCAGGTGGATTATAACTATGCTCCTTGAATAAATACCTTTCAGTTGTATTAATATTTATTTTCATCACTTCAGATTTTAAACACCTAAATCAGCTCTGGGAATACAATGCATGTTGCATTTTTAAACGCTGAAAGTACCTTAAGCCCTATAGAGAGGCTGTGTTGAACACGACCTGTAAATAAAGGCGTGCGGTACTAACAGTAACGTGGGGGAAAGTATCCCTAATTATCCTCTTAATTAGTTTACATTCAAGTCCTCTGCACTGAATGCCTGTTCAGCCGTTTTTCTCCTGCTCTTTTCTATTTGGCAGGTCCTTCAAATCAGAACAATTTTCAATTCTGCTTATTGACATATGTGCTTTTTAATACAAATATTCAACAATTTTCTATAAGTTACATTTTTGTGGCAGCAAAGCTATCCCAGGAGTCCTATTTGCTGCTGGCTATGGCATTGCACAAACAGACTCAAGAACAAGGGCCCTCTTTCGATGAAGCAGAATTCAAATAACTGGAGCAGTATTTTTCAAATTCTGGTTTTGGGATGTGGGCAAATCTGGAAAGGGTGGCATTTGTTACCCATCCCTACTTACACTTGAAGTTACTGGCTCTCTTGGCCATTTCAAAGAGTGCTTAAGAGAGTGGGTGAGTCTGAAGTCACATGTAAGCCAGACTAGGTAAGGATGGCAGATTTTTGTCTCTGAAGCAAATTAGTGAACCAGATGACAGTCGACAATTAGACTGCCTTTTAGTTCCAGTTCTCACTGAATTCAGAGTTCACAGGCTGCCATGGTGAGATTCAAATCCATGTCCCCAGAACATTAGCCTGGCTGTCTGGATTATGAGCCCAATGACATTGGCATCACTACACCTCCTGGCCCAAGAAATGCAGAGACATGATTCAGTTCCATTTCGCAGGCCTGCGTTCTGACTGAACTTTGACCCAATGTTTTGATGTTCATATTATGAGTCAAATAACAAAGCCAACAACAATTTGGAAAGTAGAATTAGCATCGGAGTAACGGAGGAGAATCAGGGTGACACCAGTGGGCATTGGCATGGCCTGATGTAATTACAGTGTCACAGGTTTACATCAGTAACTGCTGCTAATCCTGTTAAAAATTAATCTCATGTACATCCAGCTCTTCAAAATGCAGCTTCTCTATTTTGTCCAGCACAGGCATGCACACAAATATTTACCATGGGACAATGCCTGTGAGGTCCCTTCAGCATTTCCTGGGCCCCGCACAGTGTAATGGAAACAAGGGTAACTACCATTATAAACATGAGCTAAGGAATTTATACAACATCTTTAGCAGAGAATAATGGCTTAAAGTGTTGCATTGAATTATCTACAGATAAAAATGAACAAAAGAAACCCAAAGCATTCTGACCATCCAAGCTCTGTGTGCCCCATCAATTCTTCCCTCTTGTGCACCCCTAACTTTAGCAGGGCACTATTAACAGAGGTGCTTTCAGCTGCCTTTGTTTAATTCACTGGAATTTCTTCCCTAAACCTCGTTGCCTCTCTACCTCTGTATGATCCTCCTAGCAACTCTTTCAAACCTACCTTGAACCTGTATTAATATCTCCTTAGGTGTCTCACTGCAACATTTTGTTTCATGATCCTGTGGAGTGCCTTGGGCTGTTTCATTGTGTTAATGACACTATATAAATGTAAGTGTTGTTCTTTAGGCATTTCTCTTCTCTCTATCTGACACTTTTGCAGTTTTTTTTAGTAATACAGATGAGAACAGCAGTATATGAACATTATCATTATTCACTGTTCTTTTGCTTCTGGTAAACTGGCTTCAATCCAAGGAGGTGAAAATATGTTCACTGAAAAAATCTGTCAAAGATATTGAGTGAAATGGAGTTAGACAGTCTATATCCAGTCCCTGGTGGGTATACATCTACAGCCTAGCAACTGCTGTGAACAATTCACCTATTCAGCAACCTCACCTAAACTGTCACAGTATGGGAAATGAAATGGTTCCATTAGTGCTGCTTTCTGCTGCAATGGAGATGAATTGAATGACAGTGGAGAAACTTTGCATTACTAATTGAATGTGCTACGCATGACCTGTTAGCGGAGATTATAATTACTGCTAAAGTCACAGGGCTGAGGGTGCTGAATACTCACTGAAAAGTGAGGAGAAAGTTTTTAATTTGTCAACATTTTCACCTCTGCCTCTTGGTTTGTGATTAAATCTGTAAGCACACATTGACACACCCGTGACCAGAATAAATGATCATCAGCAAACCGTGTTTGTGTTTAGAGCTCTAGTTCCTTTGGTTATGGTTTGACTTCTCCAGTTTTCTCCTTTCTCATCTGAAAGTGATGGCTTTCACTATGGCTCAATGCATGATTTTCCAAATTTGTACTGTCACAAAAATATTGGGAAGCAAATTTCTTGACGTTCACAGCCGATGAGCTTCCCCCTGTCTAGATGAGCTGATTATTGTGCCAATTCTCCCTTATACAGAGGTTAAACTGTAAGATTGGAACACTATTTGGAGATAAAAAGGATCATATCTTTTGTCCGTCATAACATCCACAAGAAGAGATCACCAAACGACTTAAAGTATTGAGTTACCCATCCTCTTTCCTAGCTCTAGGAAGTAAATGGCCCAAAACTCAATGAAACAATGGTGCTTATTGCTGACTCTGCAGTCAAGTGTTTTAACCAGTAGAGCAGTGGGACAAGAGAGACATAGTACATTCCTCTAATCTCACGCTGACAGTATGTTTGCAACAAAGAGAAGAACATTGTCAAAATCCTGGAGCTGCTTTCCCAACGGCATTGTGGGTCTACTGACAGCACATGCACTGCAGCGGTTCAAGAAGCCACCCCACCACTAACTTCTCAAGGGAAACTAGGGACGGGCAGTAAATGCTGGCCAGTCAGCGATAACCACATCCCACAGGTGAATTAAAGAAAACACGCATCCTGGGAATGATTTGTGAAGTGGCCTTGTTGTATAAGGTAATGGTTCTGAAAGATTTAATGTTGCATCAGCTGCACTGGTAATGCAACACTATCACTGGGTGGAGAATCGAGCTGGCTTGCATGAGGTCTTGATGGATTATCATTTGGCTTCTCTGGCTCCTGATCATTCACATATGCCTCATCAGTGAATGGCATTTGCACCTCTCACTATCATGTAATAAACTAGGCCTTGTTATGTAAGTTAAGTTCTGCTTCTTCTGGACTCTCTCGTGATTTATTCACTAACTGAAAATTAGACAGGCCTTTGACTCAGTATACAGAGAGGGATTTTCTGTCAACCAGGGATACTGTGGTGGGGTGGGGAGGGTGGGCTGTATCATCATTGCACACAATTGCATTTTTACTGAAACTTGTTAGTTTCCTTCGTGATTTCAACCATTCACCTTCAGGTGCTGCCAATTCTAATTTTTGTTTGGTTTTGTCTATTAGCTATTATTGCAAAATAGTAGAACCGAGGATTTTTCTGGCACTGGTGGGCACCACGGAAGTTGGGGTGCATAATCACACCCGCAAAAATGATATTTTAATTTATAATTTTCCTTGGAAATTTTTCTCTTCATTACAATGTCCCTTGGGACTGGATCCACTAATTTTATTGTTTGTTATTTTAAAATAGTGAAAAGGATTCTGGCGAAGATGGACTCCAGCAGGTCCAGGCAGTGGGCGGTGGAGGGGTCATTGCACCTGATTGCTGTCTCCCTTCTGTGGCTATGACCACATCTGAGGGCCCTTGGAGGGGGAGCACATTGTGTCCAGCTATACTCTAGGCCTTTACTGACTGATAGGCCCCACAGGGGCTTGGCCACATCATCAATCCACAAAATAACATTTTAATTTAAATTTGTAAGGTCCTTTATAGATCAATTTTCGTTAAAGTGCCCTTTCAGGAATCCCAATCCTAATGTTTAGTAAATTTTGTTAGTTCATTCTTAAAATAACAGAAAAGGACAGCACTCTACCACAAACACTAAAAGATATCTTCATTTGGGTCAATGGACTGAAGAGTTGTAGATGGAGTTTAATTTGTATAAATGTGTAGTATTGCATTTTAGTAAAACAAACAAAGACAAGATTTATGCAATTAAAAGTAGGGCCTTGGGTAGTGTTGTAGAACAGAGAGATCGAAGGGTTCAGGTACGTAATTCTTTGAAGTTTGCTTCCAATGCAGGCAGGATGGTTAAGAAGGTGTTTAGCACACTTGCCTTCATTGCTCAGACCTTTGAGTAGTGGTTGGGATACCATGTTGAGATTGTACAGGTCATTGGTGAGGCCTCTTCTGGAGTATTGTGTCCTGTTCTGGTTGCCCGGTTACAGGAAGGATACTCTTAAGCTGGCAAGGATTTAGAAGCGATATACCAGGATGTTGCCAGGAATGTTGGGTTTGAGTTATAAGGAGAAGCTGGACAGTCTGGGATATTTTTCACTGGAGCATAAGTGGTTAAAGGTTGACCTTGTAGAGGTTTATAAAATTATGAGGTGTATAAATAAGATGAATGGAAGGTGTCTTTTCCCTAGGGTAGGGTATTTCAAGACTAGGGGCATATTTTGAAGGTGAAAGGAGAAAGACTTAAGAAAGACGAGGGGCAGTTTTTTTCACAGAGGCTGGTTCGCATGTCTAATGAAATTACAGAGGCAGTGTTGGATGTGGATACAGTTACAACATGCAAAAGACATTTAGATAAGTACATGAATAAGAAATGCTTGGAGGCAAAATACAGACAGGTGAGACTAAATTAGTTTGAGATTATAATCGGCCTGGACTGGTTGGCCCGAGGATCTGTTTCTGAGCTGTATGACTCTAACACCCGATATGACCAACACTCTGGAGTCTCCTTTGAAAACTCTCTCCCTAAAGTGCTGTAAAAAACATACTTGATTATTAATCTACAGTGAGTCCAAATTTTCATCAGTGTTATTTCCTTGCTTTTAAGGTTGAGGAGTGAAATAGCAACGTTTGTGGAGCAGCATAGAATGGCCAATAGAAGCTTCTGGATTGAAATGTCTTCATCTGGATGTTGATGGATTTCTCACTAAGGCAATGACGGGGAACGCTGACAGCTTTTCCATCAGCCCAGCACACCATTCCAACTATACCCCAGCTCCAACATTACTTAGAATGTGATTAAAGTCAAATTTATTCAGACCAGATTCATCTGGACATTTAGATATTCACTTAGAGTCATAGAATCATAGAGATGTACAGCACGGAAGCAGACCCTTCGGTCCAACCCGTCCATGCCAACCAGATATCCCAACACAATCTAGTCCCACCTGCCAGCACCTGGCCCATATCCTTCCTATTCATATACCCATCCAAATGCCTTTTAAATGTTGCAATTGTACCAGCCTCCACCACATCCTCTGGCAGTTCATTCCATACACGTACCACCCTCTGCGTGAAAAAGCTGCTCCTTCGGTCTCTTTTATATCTTTCCCTTCTCACCCTAAACCTATGCCCTCTAGTTCTGGACTCGCCGACGCCAGGGAAAAAAATACTTTTTCTGTCTATTTATCCTATCCATGCCCCTCATAATTTTGTAAACCTCTGTAAGGTCACCCCTCAGCCTCCGACCCTCCAGAGAAAACAGCCCCAGCGTGTTCAGCCTCTACCCATAGCTCAAATCCTCCAACCCTGGCAACGTTCTTGTAAATCTTTACTGAACCCTTTCAACTTTTACAACATCCTTCTGATAGGAAGGAGACTAGAATTGAACGCAGTATTCCAACAGTGGCCTAACCAATGTCCTGTACAGCCGCAACATGACCTCCCAACTCCTGTACCCAATACTCTGACCAATAAGGAAAACTATACCAAATGCCTTCTTCACCATCCTATCTACCTGCAACTCTACTTTCAAGGAGTTATGAACCTGCACTCCAAGGTCTCTTTGTTCAGCAACACTCCCTAGGACCTTACCATTAAGTGTAGAAGTCCTGTTAAGATTTGCTTTCCCAAAATGCAGCATCTTGCATTTATCTAAATTAAACTCCATCTGCCACTTCTCAGCCCATTGGCCTCTGTTGCATCAAAACAGCCTCAAAACCGTGGAATTACAATTCACCAAAGCATTTGTTTTCAAGATGCAAAGTATCTTTAGCCTGATGAAAAGATCAAATGGATAGCGAGCTTGGAGAAGATTTGTAGCCCAGGTCAAGGTTCTGGATGTAAGTTTGCTCGCTGAGCTGAAAGGTTCGTGTTCAGATGTTTCGTCACCATACTAGATAACATCATCAGTGAGCCTCCAGTGAAACACTGGTTTAGATTAGATTAGATTACATTACAGTGTGGAAACAGGCCCTTCGGCCCAACAAGTCCACACCGATCCGCCGAAGCGCAACCCACCCATACCCCTACATTTCCCCCTTACCTAACACTACGGGCAATTTAGAATGGCCAATTCACCTGACTCGCACATCTTTGGACTGTGGGAGGAAACCAGAGCACCCGGAGGAAACCCACGCAGACACGGGGAAAACATGCAAACTCCACACAGTCAGTCGCCTGAGGCGGGAATTGAACCCGGGTCTCCGGCGCTGTGAGGCAGCAGTGCTAACCACTGTGCCACTGTGCAGCCCACGGTGTTATGACCCTCTTTCTATTTATGTGTTTAGGTTTCCTTGGATTGGTGATGTTGTTTCCTGTGGTGACATCATTTCCTGTGGTGATGTCATTTCCTGTTCTTTACCTCAGAAGGTGGTAAATGGGGTCCAAGTCAATGAGTTTGTTCATACAATTCTGGTTGGAATGCCATGCATCTAGGAATTCTCATGCATTTGGCTCGCCCTAGGATGGATGTGCTGGCCCAGTTGAAGTGGTGCCCTTCCTTATCTATATGTGAGAAGACTAGTGAGAGGGGATCTTTTTGTGGCTTGTTGATGTTCATGTATCCTAGTGGCTATTTTTCTGCCTGTTTGTCCAATGTAGTGTTATTTACAGTTCTTGCAAGGTATTTTGTAAATGACATTCATTTGCTTGTTGTCTGTATAGGGTCTGTCAAGTTCATTAGCAGCTGTTTTAGTGTGGGCTACCATGATGCCAAGAGGTCTGAGTAGTCTGGCAGTCATTTCTGAGGTGTCTTTGATGTAGGGGAGAGTGGCTAGGGTTTCTGGATGCATTTTGTCTGCTTGTTTGAGTTTGTTACTGAAAAAGTGGCGGACTGTGTTCATTCGGTATCTATCCTTTTTGTATACGCTGTATAGGTGATTTTCCTCTGCTCTTCGTGATTCCTCTGTGCTGCAGTATGTGGTGGTTCGTTGAAATAAAGTTATAATGTAGCTTCATTTGTGGGTGTTGGGATGATTTATTCTGTAGTTCAGTATTTGGTCCATATGCGTTGCTTTCCTGTAGACGCTGGTTTAAAGTTCGCCATTGGCTGTTTGCTCTACTGTGACATCTAGGAATGGCAGCTGGTTGTAATTTCATGATGACAAAGGTGTCATCCACATAGCGGACCTCAAGTTTGGGTTGGATGGTTGGCAGAGCTGTTTGTTCGAGTCTCTACATTACCTCCTCTGCAAAGAACCCTGATATCAAAGATTCCATGGGTGTTCTGTTGGTTTTTCTATAGGATTTGTTGTTGAACGTGAAGTGAGCGGTAAGGCATCAATCCACTAGCTTGATGATGTTGTCTTTCCTGTTGAAGTCGGTGGTGTTTGGTGTATGTGTCTTTGGTTCTTCTAATAATGTAGTCAGTGTTTCCTTGGCCAGGTTGATGTTGATGGATGTGAACAGTGCTTTACACCAAAGGAGACCATTATTTCATCCTCTTCTATCTTAGTGTCTTTGGTGTTCAGGAATTCTTGGGTGGAATGAATGAAGTGACGTGAGTCTTCTACTAAGTATTTTAATCTTTGGTATAGTGCTTTGGCTAATCTGTACATTGGTGTTCCAGGTAGTGAGACTATGGATCCTGGAGGGGGTGGGGAGCTCCTGTTTTGTGCATTTTAGGTAATTTGTAGAAGTGTGGTGTGTTGGATCCATCTGGTTTCATTTTTTGGAAATCTGTCTTGTTTAAGTTTCCAGATTTCTTAAGTTTTTTGAGTAGGGCTGTGATTTGGTTCTCTACTTGTGGGGTTGAGTCTATTGCCACCTGTTGGTAAGTGTCAGTATTTGCAAGCAGCGTGTTTGCTTTCTCAATGTAGTTTATTCAGTTTAAAATGACTGTCAAGCGTCCTTTGTCTGCAGGTAGGATAACAATGTTTTTACCTTTTTTGAGTCCTTTTAGTGCTTTTCTTTCTTGTGTATAGAGTGTGTTTCCTTTCTTTTTCCTGTTGGTGTGACTCTCTGTCTGATGGCAGACAAAATGCATCCAGAAATCTTAGCCATTCTCCCTACATCAAAGACTGCCAGACTACTCAGATCTCTTGGCATCATGGTAGCCCACGTATCCACCAAAACAGCTGCTAACGAACTTGGCAGACTCTATTCAGACAACAAAGAGAATGACATTTACAAAATACCTTGCAAGAATTCTAACAAACACTACATTGGACAAACAGGCAGAAAACTAGCTACCATGACACATGAACATCAACTAGCCATAAAAAGACATCACCCTCTCTCACTAATATCCTCACATACAGATAAGGAAGGACACCACTTCAAATGGGCCAACACATCCATCCTGGGACAAGTCAAACAGAGACACAAATGGAATTCCTAGAATCATGGCATTCTAACCGGAACTCTATCAACAAATATGACTTGGAACCCATTTACCACCCTCTGAGAAAAAGAACAGGAAATGACATCACCACAGGAAACGACATCACCAATGCAAGGAAACCTAAACACATAAACAGAAAACGGGTTATAACACCAGTGCTTCACCGGAGGCTTACTGATGATGTTACCGAGTACAGTGATGAAACATCTGAAAATGAACCTTGCAGCTCCGTGAGCAAACTAACATCCACATCAAATGGATGGTGTGTCACTAACCCTCCAGTCTTTGATCAAGGGAATATTCCTTTCCAGCCAATGGAATGGGTCATTCTATGATGCTCCACAGACTTTGCTATTTCACTCCTCGACCTCAAAATTAAAAGGAAGGAAATAACACTGGCAAAAATTTGGACTTATTGTAGAAATATGAAGGACCATGTCATTAGTTTCCCAAAAGTATAGACATTATTTGTAGTCCTATAACTGATATCAATAACTGCACAGGAAATCACCTTCCATAGGGAGTCTGACTACCAGGAGTTAGCTTAAAGGCACCCAAAAGTGCTTCAATCAAATTATCTCGGTTCAATTCCCTGATAAAGAGATTCTTAATGATTAATTAATGACGCGCTGAAGTGCTCTGCAGTGCTATATTGTTGAATCTTACGATCAAATAATAAGCGCCTGCAATTAACGTAAATGGCCACAGATGTGTTTGAGGGACATATAGTTCTGGAGCACGTTAAGCTTCATTTTCAGCCTGTTTTCAGCAACCAACAACTTCACATAGACTATAAGAAAAGAGCAATATGAATCATTAGATGTTTAGCTTCAAATATACAATAAATCTGTAACCATATTTTAGCTGCATTTAATATACAAACTTCAATGAGATCCTATTTGAAAGACAAGCCTGTTTGATAGCTAGCCTTTAGGATAGGTGTGAATGTAAGATATAGGAGCAGAAGTAGGCCATTCGGCCCATTGAGTTTACTTTGCCATTTAATGAGATCATGGCTGACTGATAATCCTCAGCTGCATTTTCCTGCCTTATCCCCATAACCTTGACTCTCTTACTGATTACAAATCTTTCCATATTAGTCTAGAATTTACTTAACAACACAACCGCGACAGCCCTCTGCACTAAAGAATTTCACAGATTCATCATCCTCTGAGAGAGAGAAAATGAATCCTGCTTACCTCTGTCTTAAATGGGCCACCTCTTACTCTGAGATTATGTCCTCTGGATTTAAACTCTCCTCGGGTAATTAGCCCCTCAGTATCCACCTTGTCAATCCCCCTGAGAAGGGAGCTGATCTGCTGGGGTGGGCTTCACATGAACTAGCGTCCTGTGGAATTGAAGAATAAGGCCTGTAGAAAGGATTTGAAACTATACGAAGGTGTGGGAGGAATCTTGAGAGCTGCTGCTACCAAGGCACAGTGGGGAAAGACCATTGTCTTGAAGTCTTTCTGCTGAAGTGGGGACCCGTTCACTTATTGGGCCCTCCTTGTGTCTCAAATGTATGTAAACACAATTACCTGATGAAGGAGCGTCGCTCTGAAAGCTAGTGTGCTTCCAATTAAACCTGTTGGACTATAACCTGGTGTTGTGTGATTTTTAACTTTGTATGTAAATACAGTCTTGTAAAAGTAAGATATGTCTTGGGTTTGCTTGTTCTCTATCTGCAAAGAATCGAACTAGTCAAGTGAATATGTCTGTACATAAAGATATTTTGTGAATAAAGTATATTTTTGAAAATAATAAAAATGGACTTTTAAATGTTTACTGTTTTCGTGACTGATGGAGGAAGCACAACAGAATACTGGCTTGTCATTGTCAATGAAGCAGTGTCAGTGCCAATGTATTGATATTTTCATGATAAAATCTGTTATACTCACATCATCTTATTATAATAACTATAGCAAGACTTGGGCTTTAGTGAAAACATGGACTTCAAACACTAGCTACACATTTGCAGCAGGTTGAGTTGAAATTCTATTTTGACATCCAGTGGGAGATATTCTTAATCAACCTAACCAGAGATCTCAGAAGCAGATGGGACTCAAACCCAGGCCTCCTGGCTCAGAAATAGGGACACCACCATTGTGTCACAAGAGCCCTAAACAACTATGTTTTGCAGAGATATACATATATATTTCAAATCCACTTGTTCAGTTACATTATCTTTTGGAGCAGTGGGATTTAAAACCAGCCCTTCTAGCAATGATGCATATCGCATGGATACTTGCTCCCAGCAGCCATGTGTGCTTTCCCATCCCCCATCATTGTTGAGGTTGTAGGAGTCCATGCTATTTCAGACTGACCAAACGATTCACTAGTATGAAGGTGATCATGACCGTGAAAGGTGTGTTCTTGCTATGCCCTGTTAATCAGCCTTCAAATCTTTCCACTACTTCACCCGAGGGAGGAATACAAAGATATGGGGACAGCGTGACATGAAAAGAAGTCTTTTGTAATGACAGCATCACATTAAAGGTCATCACAACCAAGCTGCGGTTTAAAATGTCTGTTAGCTCAATGAGTATGAAGAACTGGAATGTTTGCATTAAGAACAATTATACACAGGTTAAAATTCCCTCTACATTATCCTGGAGAAATTCTGCTCTAACTTCAGAATTTGTCTTAATGACATTTTTCATTCCAAAACCAGAATGTCAATTTAGTGCTGAATCAGGGCATTATTCTCCAGGAAGTTCAAAGCCAGGAGTCTGAGGATTCATTCATCACACCAGTCGGGATAGAACCCAACTCTGAAATTGCCTGTTTCTACGCAATCTCTGACAGATGTATAATTTGCTGTGCATCACTTGTTACAAATAACACTTCTCAGAGGAGATTCATCAGTGGGAAGATGCAGAGTTTTACCTTTACATAAGGTGGCCTTGGAAAGATGGTCACATATTTTTCATAAAATATATATAACGATAGTGCAAAACATTCCTGAAAGCAGATGAACTGAATGGAATCTAGTGTTTTAAATAATCCAGAAATGAAAAGGAATGGCATGCTTTTAAATTGAACAGTGACATACTACGTTTCCAGAGCTCATCACATAGAAGCAGAATTTCAGTTACACCTGGATGGAAAGTGCAAAACTCACAGCAGATGATCCAAAACATTGCAATAGGGTCAATTGTTTCTTTTATACGTTTGGTCAACAATGCTTCATTTATTAAAGTGAGTTTTTGATCCAATAAATCTCAATGGGAACAAGATTTGTGGCTTAAAATTCTTCACGTAATTCTAATTTTTCACATGCCTGTCAATTAGAGTCATAGAGATGTATGACACAGAAACAGACCCTTCGTCCAACCCATTCATGCCGACCAGATATCCCAAATAAATCTAGCCCCATTTGCCAGCGTTTGGCCCTTATCCTTCCAAATCCTTCATATTCGTATACCCATCCAGATGCCTTTTAAATGTTGTAATTGTACCAGCCTCCACCACTTCCACTGGCAGCTCATCCCATACATACACCACCCTCTGTGTGAAAACGTTGCCCCTGAGGTCCCTTTCAAATCTTTCCCCTCTCACCTTAAACCTATGCCCTCTAGTTTTGGACTCCCCTACTCTGAGGAAAAGACCTTGATTATTCACCCTATCCATGCCCTTCATGATTTTGTAAAGCTCTATAAGGTCACCCCTCAGCCTCCAACTCTCCAGAGAAAATAGCGGCAGCCTATTCAGCCTCTCCCTAAATCTCAAACCCCCAACCTTGGCAACATCCTTGTAAATCTTTTCTGAACTTTTTCAAGTTTCACAATATCCTTCCTACAGCAGGGATTCAAGAATTGTACACAGTATTTCAAAAGTGGCCTAACCAATGGCAGCACGGTGGCTCAGTGGTTGGCACTGCTGCCTCACAGTGCCGGGGACCTGGTTCGATTCCAGCCTCAGGCAACTGTCTGTGTGGAGTTTGCACATTCTCCCCGTATCTGCGTGGGTTTCCTCCGGGTGCTCCGGTTTCCTCCCACTGTCCAAAGATGTGCAGGTCAGGTGAATTGGCCATGCTAAATTGCCCATAGTGCTCAGGGATGTGTAGGTTAGGTGAATTAGTTAGGGGTAAATGTAGAGTAATGGGGAATGCTTTGGGTGGAATATTATTCGGAGGATTGGTGTGGACTGTTGGGCGAAAGGCCTGTTTCCACACTGTAGGGATTCTAATTCAATGTCCTGTACAGCTACAACATGACCTCCCAATGCCTATACTCGATGCGCTGACCAATAAAGGCAAGCATGCCAAACTTTGTTTTTCTTATGGGTATCGCACCATTTAACCATGTGCTAATCAGAACCTTAATCTATTGGTCAATACTCAAATAAGAACTATGAAAGGTCACATGTAATTTGGAGGGTAAATAGAATGTTTACCTTTACCATGATGTGGAGGGGCTGGTATTGGACTGGGGTGGGCAAGGTCAGAAGTCACACAACACCAGGTTACAGTCCAACAGCTTGTGATTTCAAATAAACCTGTTGGACTGTAACCTGGTTGTATGACCTCTTACCTTTATCATGAGGAGGTTACATAGTCTTACACTTAAATCTCAGTGAAATGATATCGAGCCCACACCTCCTTAAGGTCATCAACTGTGATTGAAGATTCCTGGAGGTTTCATCCCATGACTTTGCCTTACCCCCATTCCAGCTGTTAATTGGCCAATTCCTCCACGTATGTGACGCATTGCTGTCCTATGGCAATTGGAAAGCCAAATTCTTCATTATTCAATTGGATGATGTCTGATTGCAGTCAAATAGTATTTTCCCCTCAATATCATGATCAGGCAAAGAAATCCATCCTTAAAAAAATGTGAAAAATCAAGGTTTTTCTTGCATACTGAATTGCACACAGCAGTGTCCTGGAGATTACTCTTCAATTCTTTGAGATTTTAGTCAATTCGGGGGGGAGGGGGGCGTTGGGGAGTGGTTTGGCAACTCCAACACTTTCTGAAGTACTCAGTATGGTTTTGGTATCCTTACCTGATGAAAGTATACTTTAACATAGATAAGGTGCAATAAAGATTCACTAGATTGATCCCTGAGTGAAACGGTTGCCTATAAACAGAGATTGGGTCAAATAGGTCAAAGTTCTTTGGAGAATAGGGAAAACAGAAGGTCTTAAGGTGGTCTGAAAGGGAAGGTTTGGAGAGGCCGTTGCCCCAAGCTGGAGAGTACTAGACTAAGGATCATAGTCTCAGGATAAATATTCAGCTATTTAAGACTGAGATAGGAACATCGGAACAGGAGTAGGCCATTCAGCCCCTCAAGCCTGTTCCACCATTCAATGAGATCGTGGCTGATCTGTGGCCTAACTCCATATACCTGCCTTTAACCTAAATCCCTTAGTACCTTGCTTAACAGATGAGGAGAAACATATTTGTCCAGAGTGTGTGGACCTTTAGAATTCTCTAGCCCAGAGTCAGTTCTTGAGTATGTGCAAAAGTGAGATCAATAGAATTTTATGCACTAAGGATATGGGGATAGGGTGGGATGGAGACAGGTCAGCCATGTTTATGTTTGATGGCAGTACAGGCGAGAGGGGCAGTATGGAATGAAAACAAATACTGGAGAAACTCCACAGCTCTAGTTGCATCTGTGGGGAGAGAAACAGATTGAGCAGTTTGAGCCCGGTATGATGCTTCTTCAGAACAGAGGGGAGCTGGAAAATGGTGCTTTCTATGTTGTTGATGGAGAGGGAAGTGGAACAGATTGTGAAGGCACCCAGTGTAAATGACAAAGTGAGTGATAATGGTGGTGAAGGAGAGCGGGGGATGTAAAATGAAGGTGTGAATAGGAGAAAGTGAGCCACGCTGCAGGCTCAATGTGTGCAATATGCCCACATGCTGGCACACACAGACATACTTTCCAGTTGGAATCACGAGGCATGGCCAACCTCCTTCATATCAGCCACATTTGCAGAGACACTTTGGCTTGTTATTGACAGCAATTCATTCAGACTCTGGAATGACTGTACAATACAAGATGAAGAGATTACAAGCAGTTTGCTGAAGAGGGTTGCACGTGGGGGGGGCAGGTGTAAAAAGAGTCTGAGATTTTGTTTCCAACAACTTTGTAAAACGTACTACAATGATTGCACACCAAATACAGCTAGTCATAGAAATGTGCAGCATGTTAGGAGGCCATTCAACCCACTGTCGCTGTGGTAGCTCATATACCTTCAAGCTGGATTTCACCTTCCACTGTTAGTCCACAACCTTGGAGCTTATGGCATCTCAAGCGGATTTGCACACATGCAAATTTTAAGCCACCTGAACACATCACTCAAACTTTGGTGATGACTTTGATTATACATGACCCCTCACTATTTTGTCCATGGCAGTACCAGGCTATTTGACTGTGGTAAGTAACACAGCCTTGTCTAATTATGTCCTCACCAACACTAGCATAAGTTCTTGCAGGAATGAGTACATGATTAAAAATAGGAGCTACAAGTCATGGCTGATTTGTAGTTTTCCATTGCTAAGCCAGAAAGGATGCTGCCAATTGTATTGTCCACACTAAGATTGCCCAACTTAACACTTGTCCAACTTGCCCAATGAAGACCTTGAAACACTGGAGCAGAAGTTGGCCATTCAGCCCATCAAGTCTACTCCAACATTCAATGCAATCATGGTCATTTGATAATTCTCAACTCATTTTTCTCCCTTCTCACCATAACCTGATTCCCTTACTGGTTAAGAAAAAATCTGTCCATCTCAGTTTTGAATATACTTAATGACTCAGCCTCAACAGCATGTTATGGTAAAGAAATCCACAAATTCACTACCCCTCTAAGACAAGAAATTATTTGGATTTGGATTATTTAATTTATTTATTTATTTGGAAGATTCAGTCCATTGTGCCTCTTGATGGATGGAATATGTATTAAGACTCTAGGAGGAGTTATTTAGCCACTAGGAAGAGGTAATCAAGGACGACCTTTACAATGACCTTATCTGTGGTCGTCAGTAGGCAGACTCTCTGTAGTTACTATAATTGAATATATCTCTCCTCTATTGAAGATGATCACAATTCAGATGTTTTGGAGATCCACTCCTCTTTCCAGATGAGGTCATATGTTTGGAAAGAGATCAAGGCACAGGGATTAGTTTTGGATTGTTCCAGAAGCTTGTTAACATTGAAACAATTCATTATCCAAATTATTGTCCTTATCTCTGTCTCATTCTGACATTGTGCCCTCTGTTCCTAGACTGTCCCACACAAATAACAGCCTTTTCACATTTACCTTCTCAAGTCCTCTAAGAATCTCTATATACATTTCAATAAGGTCTCCTCTCATTCTTCAATATTCGAACAAGTACAGGCCCAACCTACTCCAACTCTCTTTATAAAAAAGCGCCCCCCCCCGCCATAGCCAGGAGCAGCTGACATAACTTTCCTTAGATAAGGGGTACAAACAGTCTGCAAACAGTTCCAGCTGTGGCCTGACCAGTGCATTGTATAGTTTTAGCAAGCCTTCCTACTTTCATAGTCAAGAGTAGAGTGGTGCTGGAAAAGGACAGCAGGTCAGTCAGCATCCGAGGAGCAGGAAAATCAACGTTTTGGGCAAAAGCCCTTCATCAGCTCATTCCTGATGAAGGGCTGTTGCCCAAAATATCGATTTTCCTGCTCCTCGGATGCTGCCTGACTTGCTGTGCTTTTCCAGCACCTTTCTAATCTTGACTCTGACCTCCGGCATCTCCAGTCCTCACTTTCACCTTCCTACTTTTATACTCTATTCCCTTTGAAATAAAGACCAACATTCCAGTTGCCTTTCCATTACCTACTGTACTTGGATGCTAGCTTTTTGTGAGTGAAGAGAAACAAAACCTTTTGAAGAGCCTCACCCTTGCACTATTCAGTGTATTTGCCCATTGCTTACACTTTACATTTGACACTGTCTTCTGCTGCTTTCTTGACCAGGAATAATTTGCATTGACTAAGTTAACTATACAACCACAATGGGCCAATATTTGGTTAGTGAGCTGAACATCTCAAAAGGAAACTCAATGGCAGGAAACTTGATCCACGTTTCTCTTAACTAGTGATTCCAGTTGTTTTCTTCAAATGCTTTCAGAAAACAATTGTTCACTCGCTAACACGATTGAAGGTACTTGGCAAAAGAATCAGACATGGTAAGAGGAAAGAGGAGTTGACACAGCAAGTTATTGTGATCTGAGTGCTCTGTCTGACAAGATGGTGGAAGCAGACTCAATAATAACTTGCGCATTGAATTTAATAAATACTTGAAGGGGTCAAATTTCCACAGCTATGGGGTCAAACATGAAAATAAAAGGTCAAATTGGACCATTCTTCTAAAACATGACACAATCTTCCAGGTTTTACATTTGACATCCCATTATTATAAATACCAGTTTCGAAAGGAAAAAAAATGTAATACACATGTTTTACTATTGCAGAAGGGTGCTTTTTAGAAGATCATTTTTAGAAGAAAAGAATTGAGCAATATTCATTCCTTTGTACCTTTATACATTCTCAGTAGCTGTGACAATTCGCATTGTAAGGTGCCTTTTGCACCTCTTGAATTCTGAGAACTGAGTGAGACAATATTCACAAAAGGATTCTTCCAGAAACCCAAAGTCTTAAGATATTGTTACAACTTTGAGAGAAACTCATTATTTCACAGTTTGGCAGCAAAATGAAAGATGCCAAGTGGGTTTCAATAAAAACTAATTTATAATACATTCTTATAAAGTTAAAGAAGGTGAAGGAAACTGATAAGAGACTTAAGAAATACTGGGATATTGTAAAAGAACTGCAGTAACATCAAATAGATCAGCACAAGTGCATAATGTTCAAATGTTCAGGCTAAGTAAAAATCGCTCCTATTTTTCCCAAGCAGCTTATGAATATCCCAGGCGCTTAAATTTGATTGACTTATATTAAATTAGAAATTTTTGACACCACTTTTCCCTCCTTCTCCATGAGTTTTCTTTTACACCAAGCTGAAAACACCAAGCTCTCTTCACAAAATACCTCACTCTACTCCTCCAACATCTATAAATTTTCTTGTCTGATGTCCAGTGCTGGATGAGCAGAGATTTCTGCAATGACCTATTGGGAAGACCAAAGCCATTATCTGTTCACTGTCACAAAGTTCTGTTCACTAGCAACCGACTCTATCCCTCTCCCGAGCAACTGTCTGAGGGCAAACTAGACTCTATGTAACCCTGGTGTCACATTGACCTGGGAGAGCTTTCAACCACATACATGCACTATCAGAAAAACTGTCTATTTCCATTCTGTAACTTTGCCCAATTTTTTTGCCCGATTTCGAGGCTTCTTGGATGCTGCCCGAACTGCTGTGCTCTTCCGGCACCACTAATCCAGAATCTGGTTTCCAGCATCTGCAGTCATTGTTTTTACCTAACCCCATTTCAGCCCACTTGTTGTGAAAACTCTCATCCTGGTCTTTGTTGGTTCTAGACTTGACTATTCCATTGCCCTCCTGACTATCTGACAAACCTCTTGTGTTCTACCATGAGCTCAAGCCCATCCAAAACTCTGGTGTCTGTGTCCTAAATTGCACCAAATCCTATTCATCTGTCACCAGCTTACATTTACCCCCAGTTAATAATTGTCGCAATTTTAAAATTCTTGCCCTTGCTTTCAAATTTCTGTATTTTCCCACCCTTCCCTATCTTGTAATCACCTCCAGTACCACAACTGGAGATACCTATGCTCTATTATTTCTGGCTTTTTGAGTATGCTCAATTTTAAATGCTCCACGAAGTTATGTTCCCTCGCAACCAACTCTATCCCTTTCCCTAGCAAACCAGAATCTATATAACCTTGGTGTCACATTGACCTGGAAGAGCACAGTGGCTCAGTGTTAGCCCTGCTGCTTCACAGCACCAGTGACCCGAGTTTGATTCCAGCCTCAGGTGACTGTCTGTGTGAAGTTTGCACGTTCTCCCCATGTCTGTGTGGATCTCCACCCACAGTCCAAAGATGTGCAGGTTGGGTGAATTGGCCATGCTAAATTGCCCATAGTGTTCAGGGATATGTAGACTAGGTGCATTAGTTATGGAAATGTAGAGTAATGGGGAGGGGAGTTGGTCTGGGTGGGTCGGTGTGGACTTGTTGGGCCAAATGGCCTGTTTCCACACTGTAGGGAATCTATAATGATTAATAATGCCTTTGACAGGCTATCGGTCAGTCTACACATGGGGCCAGGCTCTCGGTCAGTCTACATACAGGACTGGGCTATCGGTCGGCCTACACACGGGGCCAGGATATCGGTCAGCCTAAACATGGGGTTGCGCTATCGGTCAGTCTACACACGGGTTCGGGCTAATGATCAGTCTGCACACAGGGCCAGGCTATCGGTCAGCCTACACATGGGGCCGCGCTATTGGTCAGTCTACACATGGGTTTGGGCTAGTGGTCAGTCTACACACGGGGCTGGGCTATCTGTCAGTCTACACACGGGTTCGGGCTATCAATCAGTCTACACATGGGGCTGGGCTATCGGTCAGTCTACACAAGGGTTAGGGCTATCAATCAGTCTACACATGGGGCTGGGCTATCGGTCAGTCTACACAAGGGTTCGGGCTATCAATCAGTCTATACACGGGGCTGGGCTATCGGTCGGCCTACACATAGGGCTGGGCTATCGATCAGTCTACACATGGGGCCAGGATATCGGTCAGCCTAAACATGAGGCTGTGTTATTTGTCAGTCTACACACGGGTTCGGGCTATCGGTCAGTCTACACACGCGTTTGGGCTATCGGTCAGTCTACAACACGGGGCCAGGCTTTCGGTCAGCCTACACATGGGGCCGCGCTATTGGTCAGTCTACACACGGGTTTGGGCTACCGGTCAGTCTACACATGGGGCCGGGCTATCGGTCAGCCTTAACATGGGGCCACGCTATCGGTCAGTCTACACACGGGTTTGCGCTATTGGTCAGTCTACACACGGATTCGGGCTATCGGTCAGTCTACATAGGGAGCCAGGCTATCAGTCAGTCTACACACGAGGCTGGGCTATCGGTCGACCTACACACGGGGCTGGGCTATCAGTCAGTCTACACACGGGGCCGGGCTATCGGTCAGCCTACACACAGGGCCAAGCTATCGGTCAGCCTAGACACAGGGCCGGGCTATCGGTCAGTCTACACACAGGGCCGGGCTATCGATCAGTCTACACACGGGGCCGGGCTATC
>NC_057737.1:17350923-17362130 GCF_004010195.1 Chiloscyllium plagiosum | reverse complement strand
TAAGACAAGTTAGGAGTAGAAGTAGTCCATTCAACCCATCAAGCCTGCTCTGTTGTTGAATAAGATCACGGCTGATCTGTCTGTTCTGAATTCCACATGTCCATCTAGCCCTGATAAACCGACAAATCCCCCTGTTAACAGGAATCAATCTATCTCCTCCTTCAATGACCCAGCCTCCACTCTCTTCTGAGGCAGATTTCAAAAGTCTCTCAATCCTCACATTTACCTCTCATCTCTGTCCTTAAGCAGCAACCCTTACATTTAAAACAAAGACCCCTAGTTCTGGAATCATCCATAAGAGTAAATCTTCCTCCACGTCTATGTTGTCAAGGCCATTCTGGATCATTGTACACTTCCATCAATTCAGCTTTCGCTCCTCTGAATACTAGTGAAAATAATCTGATCTTTCCTCCTTCCAGGTCTCAATCTAGTAAACATCCTCTGAACTTCCTCCAATGCAATTACACCGTTCCTTAAAATGAAGAGACCAAAACTGGACCTGGTATTTGAAATGACGTCTCACCAATGCCCTGTAAAACCGAAGCATAGCATCCTTAATTTTATTTTTAATTCCTCTTGTAGTAAAGGCTAGCATGCCATTAGCCTTCCTAATTACTTTCAGATTTTTCCGAAACTCCCTTGATTTGGAGATGCTCCTATTAGATTGGAAGATAGTGAATGTAACTCCTTCACTCAAAAAGAGAGGGAGATGGAAAGTAGGAATCTGGTGGGAGGGTGGGGAGCAGTTAGCTTGACCATATTGTGTTTGACCAATTTATGGGAGACTTTTGAGGAGGTAGCACACTGTATGGATAAGGATGACCAGGAGCTGGACAATACTAGGATTCCCAGAAGCATTTCATAAGGTATCACATCAAAGGTCTTTGCAGAAACTAAAGTTGGACAGCATATTGGCAATGGATGGCAGTTAGCTGGCTAACTGGAAGCAGAGAGTTGGCATTAACTTGTCTTTTTAAGGTTGGCAAGATGTAACAAGTGGTGCACCAAAAAGGTTAGTGCTGGGACCTCAACTGTTTATAATTTATATAAATGACCTGGATGAAGGGGTAGAAGGTCTGGCTGCCAAATCTGCTGATTGATACAAAGATGGATAGGAAAGTAATTTGTGAAGAGGACACAAGGAGACTACAAAAAGATACAGGTAGATTAAGTGAGTGGGTGTAGATGTGGGAAAATTGGATATCCTGTGGGACAATAATTTACTTTCCTCCTGTCTTCGTGTTGTCAACAAATTTGACAATCATACTTTCAACTCCTTGAGAAGGTTGAGGTACAGCAGGTTCCTAACTTGTCACATTCTGTGCATCTGAAAAAGACCAATTGATCCATATTCTTTTTATAATTCTGCCAGCCAGCCAATCTTCTTTCCATGTCGTATATTATGCCCCGGTAACATGAGATCTTACTTTGTGCAGTCACCTTCTATGTGGTACCTGGTTAGATGCCGTCTGGAAATCCAAGTACAGTATATTAGCAGACTTATCTTTGTCCATAGTGTATTTTATTCCTTCAAAGAATTCCAATAAATTGGTTAAACAGCATTTCCCTTCCACAAAATTAGGCTGACTCTTCCCAATAATCTTGAATTTTTCCAAGTGCCCAGTCATGACCTCGGTTGCTTTGACAAATGTCAAGTTTCCTGTTTTCTGCCTCCGTCCCTTCTTGAATGGAGGTGTTACTTTGGCTAACTTCAGTTCTAATGGAACTGTTCCGGAATTTAATGCTTCTTAGAAAATGGCCACTAATGTGTCCGCCACCTCTTCTATCCTCCTCTTTTAACAACCTACAATGAAGTCTGTCAGGGTCCAAAGACTTAACAATGTGCAACTCCATCAGTTTGCTCAGTACATCATCCCTAATGATTGTAATTTCCTCAAGTTCCTCCTTTCCTTCAACCTTCTGATGACTAGGATAATTTTTTGCATCTTTACAGAAATAAAATTCATTGCATTCATTACCTCTTTGTATGTACTCCCCATTTTCACTCTCTAGGAGACCAACAAAGACCCTACTTACTCCTTCTGTTTTAGATACCCATAGAAACATTTGCTATCTGTTTTTATATTTCTAACTTGTTTCTTCTCATGCTGTATTTGTCCTTTTTGTTATTCTCTACAATTCCTTGTATTCCCACTGTTCATTTCACATCCACTCACCTTTGTGCAATTATATCCTTTCTCCTCATGTTTGATGCTCTCCTTTTAATTTGTTTTGTAAACAAATAATGTTGAATCTGCCCGTTGGAACTTTTTCTTTATTGTAGGAATGTACTTAACCTCAGTATTCATAAATATCCATTGAAAAGTCTGTCACTGCTTCTCCACTGATCTATTTCCTAGCTTCATATTTGCAGTTCACTTCAGCTAGGTCAGCTCTCATGCCCACACAGAGCTTATTCTTATGTTTAAAATACCCATCTTAGATCCACTCTACTCCCTTTTAAGCTAAAAACAAAATTCAATCATATTATAAACTCTGCAACCCTGAGGTACCTTTAATCTGAGATCATTCATGAATCCTGTACGTTACATGATATCTGGTATAGCTTGATCTCTGGTTGGTTGCAGAACACACTGCTCTAAGGAACTATTTTAGAAGTATTCTATGAATTCCACATCAAGGCTACAATTAACAAACTTTTTTTTCAGTTTCTATGTAGATGAAAATCACCCATAATTACTCTGGTCCCTTTATAACCTGAACCCAATATTTCTTCTTGTATACTATATCTTAATTGGTGTTTCCCATTAGTGGGCCTGTAGATTATTCCACAAGTGACTTCTTTCCTTTACTGTTCCTCATCTCTGTCCAAATCAATTCTGATCTCCTGAATCAAAGTTACTGCTAACTGTAGCACCAGTAGCATCTTTGATATGGAGTGTTACTCCTTTGCCTTTACCTATCCTTCTGTTCTTCTTGAATGCCATATATCCTTCAATATTCAGAATGCAATCCTTGACATTCCTTAGCCAGGTCTCTGAAATGGGCATCAAATCATATTTATTCACTTCGGAGTGCACCATCGATTCATTCAGTTGTTACGAATGCTATCCCTCTGAAGGACAGTGCAGGCTCAAAGGACCAAATGGTCTATTTCTCCCATTTTTTTGTGATATGCTCTATCTGATTTTAGTTTGATATTTGTTTCTTTTTAATTCTGTGTTGGTATGTAGAAATCAAGAAAGATCAGCTTCACATATAAACCATTGTTGCAGTTCATTTTAATCCACTAATTGCTTGGTTTATGAGAAAATATATTTGGGGAGGAGGGAAATCTTCCTATTCATACCAAATCCTGCATGATTCTAGTCAAATGTATGTATAACTGACTGCTTCTTTTTAAATGTAACAGATACTGCCTTCAATTCATGAAGTCCTGGTAACTTTTTTGATGAGATTTATCAGCTCTTCCCTTTTTCAATCTATAAGAACTGTGGGAAGGGAGTTTGTTCCCCACCTCAACTGGAATGTCATCCACAGTAAGGACAAGCCTTTTACTTACACCCAGGCTGGGAAAGGATTCACTCAATTATCCAACTTAAATAAACAGCAGAGTACACATATTGGGGAGAGTCCTTTCACCTACTCCAAGTGTGGGGAAGGGTTCACTCAGTCGTCAAATTTGGATAAACACCAAACAGCACAGGTTGAAGAAAGGCCATTTACATGCTCTGCCTGTGGGCAAGGATTTACTCAGCTGGCCAACTTACTTACACACCAGAGCACTCATACTGGGGATAGGCCACTCACCAGATCACAACATGGGAAGAGATTTGCTCAGTTATCCAGCTTACATATTCACCAAATAACTCACAGCAGAGAGAAACCATCATCCTATTCTGAGTGTGGAAAGGGATTCACTAGTTGTTAAATTTATGTACACTCAAGAGAATTCATATTGAAGCCAAACCATTCAACTGCATTTATAAAATCATGAGAGGCATGGATGGGATGAATAGCCAAGGTCTTTTCCCTAGAATGGGAGAGTCCAAAATTAGACGTCATAGGTTTAAGATGAGAGGGGAAAGATTTAAAAAGGACCTAAGGGGTAACTTTTTCACACAGAGGGTGGTGCATGTATGGAATGAGCTGCCAGAGGAAGTGGTAGAGGCTGGTACAATTACAGCATTTAAATGGCACCTGGATGGCTATATGAATAGGAAGGACTTAGAGGGATATGGGCCAAATGCTGACAAATGGGACTAGGTCAGATTGGGGATATCTGGTCAGCATGGACGAGTTGGGCTGAAGGATCTGTTCCTGTGCTGTATGATTCTATGACTCTATAAGTCTACCCATTTGAAATGATCAGAAACTATTTGCCTTAAAATAGTACATCAGGAATCTCCAGAGCTAGTTGAAACTAATGCTTTCATTGTGATGAGAACAGGAGAGAAACCTGAAAGGAACATGTTTTGATGTCCTGATGAAGAGCTTATGCTCGAAATGCTGATTTTTTTCTGCTTCTTGGATGCTGCCTGACCTGCTGTGCTTTTCCAGCACCACTCTCTTGACTCTGACCTCCAGCATCTGCAGTCCTCACTTTCCCCATGTTTTGATACACATCTTATATATGCTACAAGCTCAAAACTAAGTGTAAATTCTGCTATTATTCAAGAAAGATGAGAAATTCTACAGTATCCTTTGTTGTAAGTGTGCTTAGAGATGGAGGTGAAGCAGGTATTGGTAACTGAGACTGTTTACTGCACCATGTATAAGACACAGAGGGCAGGGAAAGACTCCAACATGACCATCTTGGAATTATGCCCTTCTACACAGAGGAACCCATGGCTTGACATTGTCTCCTATTATCCATTAGCTCTCCTACTGATAGCTGCTACCCTATACTAAACCTTTATCCTCACCTTTGTGATCCCAAAGATTTATAAGACTGACATTCTTTAAATCTTCCATTCCACTGACATCTTTAACAATGGTCTCCA
The DNA here is from genome assembly GCF_004010195.1 of Chiloscyllium plagiosum. NCBI lineage: Eukaryota > Metazoa > Chordata > Chondrichthyes > Orectolobiformes > Hemiscylliidae > Chiloscyllium > Chiloscyllium plagiosum. The sequence continues at coordinate 17,357,166 of NC_057737.1, read as the reverse complement.
ATGATTTCACCTGCTGTTTCCATGTAATATAATAATAAGACTCATTAAAGTTACATGAAATTGTAGTTAATCAAATGAAATAACGGCAATTCATTTAAGTAAATTCATTAAAGTAACATGAAAAATCATTTTAATTTAATGAAAGAACAACATATCACTAGATCAAAACAACTGCCGAACTGAAGAGGGACATGAAAACTAATCTGCAAATGGTAATTAAACCCATTTCAAGTGCTTACTTTATCTTAAACTCAAATACAACTTTCAAGTATGCATTTGTTTTTGTTAGTTGATTAACACACTAAATCGCACTGCTATCTCCAAACACAGAAAAGAAATACTGCAGTAAATTAAACACTAAGGGAAGTCATCAACTGGAAGTTTGGTAAAGTAAGTAACTTTGCATTTGCATAAAATTCTAAAACTAAACAAGAAATAATTCTGAGGAAGGGTCACTCAACCTGAAACATTAACTCTGATTTCTCTCCACAGATACTGCCAGACCTGCTGAGTTTTTGCAGCAATTTCTGTTTTTGTTTCTGACTTAGAGCATCCACTTTTCTTTCAGTTTCTAATACATAATTTTTCATTTGTCCTTGGTAATAAGATTAGATTATCAGACTCTCAGTGCTACAAGGGAGCATCTCAGCCATTACTTAATCGTGAGCAGGTATAGCGACCCAAGGTGATCTAACACAGAATGGTACGGGACCAAACCTAAAACCTGATCCTGATTGTTGAGAAATGTGCTACCTTTAACGGGTGAGGCATTGGGTGAGTAAAGATGAATCTGTAAGCATTTTGATATTTGCTTGCTTTTTTGTGGACACAAAATGAATGCAAATTCATATGTATTGCAGAACACAGCCAGGATGTCCATTGTGGCACTGAGTGACGATCTGATGTGAGTTTAGGTCAGTTCCTTCTGCTTGTGTGTGGAAGGTTGTTGGATCAGGCCCTGCGTTAGGACTGGAGCATCTATTGTGCACTAGCACCTCAATGCAGGAAAGTGCTTCATTGAGCCCAGATTTTGGTCCCGGGTCCAGTGAGCATCCCATTTTCAATGCAGAGAGGCAGGCTTGTTTGGAGCAGATGACTAAGGGTGACTTGAAGTGCATGCCCAGAGTTGAGGCAGGATGGGTTGAAAGTGCAGGTGGAGGTTCTAGTATTGTGTGTTTGAATCTTAAACATCAACATCCTTCCTGCCCTTTCTCCTCACTCCCCATGCTCCATCCATGCCAACCATGTCATCTGGAGACATACATCCAACTCCATGCCCTCTCACACTCTCCATGTCAGCTTGTGCCTCTGTACCCATCCCTGTGCAAAAGTAGTGTCAACCATTGTTTTTGCCACATTCAAAAAAGCTCTCTGATGTGGAAGAAATTTGGACCCCTGTCTGAGCTACCCTCCTTTGGAGAGATGTTAAACTAATCCTGTTCTGAAAGAGCTTAAAGGCTCCATTTGGAGAAGGCACAGATCTGTCCAAATGAACATTTATCCCTTGGACAACATCCCCAAAAAACACAGCCAGGTTAGGTGTTTGATTTGGTGTTTGTGGGACTCAGCTGTTTCTCAGATTTGACGGTTAATTGAGTACACCACAGAAGTAGTTAATTAGATGTGAAGTTGTGTAACAAGAGCTTGGGGCTCATTGGGAGTAACTATTTAAATGCAAGTTCTTTATTTATTTTACTCTAAAGCACATTTACATTGTATAACCAGTGCAGCGTGCTTTACCCATTGACTTTGCAATGAAGTCTCCAGCATATCTCATTGATACAAATGCACATTTCCATGATTGAGCATATCCAGTTGTTTTAAAGTCATTTCTCACAGCTGTGTAACTGGCCCTATGAGTGAGGATGGTTGTGTTCTGCTGATCTGTAACATGAGAAGAATGGCTCAGATTGATGGTTGCCAAAAGGTATGGCTACATCCATCCAAAAGCTCACATGTGGTCTCTTGGCAAAAGGATAAATTCACTGCTGGATGCGTTAATGGAAACCATTTATCTTGGTACTGTCCACCTCATCCCATCTTTTACTTTCACCTCAGTGCTATTTTACTTCTTTGGGGATTTCCTCAGGTCTGTTTATATGTTATCAACGCTAGATAAATGCAGGTTGTTGTCACATTGTTGGATCACCTGCTCCAGCAGCATCGAAGCCCCTTTGCACTGTTACATTAGCAGAGCTGCAAACCAACAATTAACACACGGCATTCAATTGGTTGTTGTTAAATCCCCTTTGGATTGTTGAGTATACAGAGACATTGGATGGCAGGACTGTCTTTTTAAATGACTTTCAGTGCTGTTTATTTTTCTCAGAAGTAGATCTGGAGTTTTTGTCAGTTTTTTTTTCTTTGGACGTAGCCAGTTCCCATAATATTTTTCCCCAAACAGTATTCATACTGGTGACTCCTCAAATGCAAGTTCCATGGGGCCAATACCACCACCAAAACTGCTGTACTGCTTACAGTTTGACAGCACCATAGTTCTGCAAAGCACGATGTGCAACACAGAAGCAGTTTAAATGCCATCCGAATATAAATGATTCCAACCTGAGCACAGTCATGGTAATATCTATTTACAGCAGGGTAATTGCATCTTGAGAGTTTAATGCCACTGAATTGTTTCCACTAAGCAAGGTGGACACACCAGCAACAGCCCCTGACATTAGATGCACTATACTTATAATTAAGAATCAAGTGGATACGTTGTCACATGTTACCATGTACCATCAAGAAATTTAATCAGTTAATTTCTCTCCAAATGCCAGTTCTGCCCCAGAGTTACGGAAGATTGAGTGTTTCATAAACAGATTTGAATAGTGTGGAGGTGAAAATGTCCTCTTTCAACAATAACTGGAAGAAAGCTGGTTTTTTTCCCTCCTTAGTTATTTACCTGCCAATAAAATCATGTTCGCAGCAGACGTTTCACAGTTGGGAGCTACCTCGGTTTTGTTAGCTGATTATTTATGATTGAGTAAAGCATTATTCCTCAATAATGGGCTTCATTTTTCTTGTGTTCACCATCATTCATAGCTTAAATATTCTATCAGCATACAGTGACAGCAGTTTGTACCATCTTTTCTTTTCATTGGATGTGCCTGTCGCTGGCTGGAGCAATTTAGAATCTCAAAATCCCTACAGTGTGGAAAGAGGTCATTCGGCCCATTCAAGTCCACACCAACCCTATTGTATCCCCATAACTCCACATCTACCATGGCTAATCCACCTTGCCTGCACATCTTTGGACTGTGGGAGGAAACCAGACCACTCAGAAGGAAACCCACACAGACGCTGAGAGAACATGCAAACTCCACAGAGACAATCGCCCAAGGCTGGAATTGAACCCAGGCCCTTGGCACTGTGAGGCAGAAAAGCTAACAACTGAGCCACCATGCTGCCCACAGTAGCATTTATTACCCATCCATAACTGTCCTTTGACCTTTCTGGCTTGCTGGGCATTGTAAAGGTCAGTTAAGAGTCAACCACATTGCTGTGGGTCTGGAGCCACATCTAGGCCAGACCAGGTAAGGATGAAAAATTTGCTTCGCTAAAGGACTTTAGGTGAACCAGATGGTTTTGTTTTCCATGACAATTGACAATGATTGCATTCTTGCCATTAGGCTAAGCTTCTTAATTCCTGATTTTTATTGAGTTCGAATTTCACCATCTGTCACACTGGAATTCAAACCCAGGTCCCCAGAACATTAGCCTGGGGTTCTGGATTGCTAACTCAGGGACAATTCCTCTGTGCAACCAGCATCCACGAAATGCAGTGCAGGAACTTGCCAAGCTTCACTCAAACATCCCACCTAAAGCCATGACCTTCATGGGTTAGGGAGAACAAGGGCACCAGACATGTGGGAACATCACAATTTGCAAATTTTAAATTTTGCTCTAAATCACATGCTATTCTCACTTGGAAACAATATTGACAAAGTTCCTTAATTGTCACTGGTGCCAAATCCCGGAAGCCCTTCCCTGTGCTCATACGTACCACAGGGATTGTAGAAGTTCAGGATTCAACTCACCACTTTCAAAGGCATGTAAGGATGGTCAATTAATGTTGGACTATCCAGCAATGCCTCCAGCCCATGAAAACAATTGATTCCTTCTCTGTTTAAAGCTTCCAATTCATCGGAGACTGGATTAAGTTACCAATATCATGTTTGACATTTAGTTAATTTTAAGGATATCTTCATTCAACTTGAGCTAATGCAGCTTTAAAAACAATTCAATTAAAAATAAACTTACGCCAGCTTTATTTCCCCCATGCAATATTTTTACAGTAGGAACTCTAATCTAGAGCCATAACCTCTAATGAAGCTTCTATCAGAGCCAGTTTCTGTGGCAACTGTCCAAGTGGCTCCAAAATTTCGTCAACTTGAATTAAATAACTACTGCAAACATCATTAAATTTTGATGCTGTGTATCTATTTAAGGAGGATATCTAGTCCACCATTAAACACTAATTATTGTATTAGAAGTATTCTAAATCCTTTGGACATTATGTTTCTTGCCTTTAGCTTTTTGTTGGTTCATTTGTGTTATTGACAGATAATTATTTTGCTGCCTTTTAGTGCTTTTCAAATTGATGATAATTTCAGTCTCTTGTGTGTGGGATTTTCAATAGTAAAATCAGGATTCATTGCTGGACATTACCCTATTGAATGGGAATGAGAGCAGCTTTGTTCTTTTCTGTCTGCCCTGACAGAGCTGCCTTAAATTAGGATATTGTGCCAACCTCCTTACAGAATTTCAGCCAAGTCACAATCCTTCAATAACAATTACTCATTTCCCATGACTCTGGATTCCCACTGCTCAAGATTCTGCTGTAACCAACACGTACACATTAATAGCTATCTGGATCATTTGGCAGGGAATGATAATCCACATAGATTGTCTACAGCTTACCTATTAGTTAATTATTGGTACAAACCAGAATAAGATCTTAAAAGGGATTTAAAAGAAATTCATACAAACCTAAACCAACATTTGAATGCAGCATACTGTTTAAGACATAATTACATCTTTACAGTCTATAAAATGTGCAAACAGATATATCCCATTGTGGATTCTTTTTATTGGGATGTGATTATACTCTTAGCTGGTCTCCCAAATTTTACTCTGTGTAGACTTGAGATTGTCCAAAACTCTGCTGCTCATGTCTTAACCGTACCAAGTCCCACTCACCTATCATCCCGTTTCATTGACTTACAACGGTTTCTGATCAAGCAACATGTTGAATTTTAATTTCTCATCTCTGTTTTCAAATTTCTCCAAGACTTTGCCCTCCCTTTCTGTTATATCTTCCAATTCTCCAAGATAATTGCACTTCTCCAATACAGGCTTCTTGCGCATCACTGAGGCACTCCATCCTTGGTGGCCACACTTTCAGTTTCCTGGGCCTTATTATCTGGCATACCGTTCCTTCAGCTTTCACCCTCGTTACCTTTCCTTCCTCCTTGAAGACATTCTTTGACACTCTTTGAACAACCTGACTTACTATCCATTTATGTAACTTGATGTCCCGTTTTGTTTTACAGTGCTCCTTTTACACAGTTTATCATGTTAAAGGCACTGTATACATTATTTCCTTGTTAGTGAAAGCTGCAATTACAGGATCTTGACACTAGGTGGAGCTTCATCAGCACCCAAAGGTGCAGTTTCTGTAACTACAGCATCACCAGTGCAATCAAAGGGAACTGCATGTAGCGCTGATTATTAGAGTCATAGAGATGTACAGCATGGAAACAGACCCTTCGGTCCAATCCATCCATGCTGACCAGATATCCCAACCCAATCTAGTCCCACCTGCCAGCACCCGGCCCATATCCCTCCAAACTCTTCCTATTCAGATACCATCCAAATGCCTCTTAAATGTTGCAATTGTACCAGCCTCCACCACATTCTCTGGCAGCTCATTCCATACATGTACCACCCTCTGCGTGAAAAAGTTGCCCCTTAGGTCTCTTTTATATCTTTTCCCTCTCTCCCTAAACCTATGCCCTCTATTTCTATTTATCTATTTATCCTATCCATGCCCCTCATAATTTTGTAAACCTCTATAAGGTCTCCCCTCAGCCTCCGACGCTCCAGGGAAAACAGCCCCAGCCTGTTCAGCCTCTCCCTGTAGCTCAGATCCTCCAACCCTGGCAACATCCTTGTAAATCTTTTCTGAACCCTTTCAAGTTTCACAACATCTTTCTGATAGGAAGGAGACCAGAATTGCAC
>NC_057737.1:17347543-17348936 GCF_004010195.1 Chiloscyllium plagiosum | reverse complement strand
TGCCCTCCTGATTTCCCTCTTAAGTATACTCCTACTTTCTTTATACTCTTCTAAGGATTCACTCGGTCTATCCTGTCTATGCTTCCTTCTTTTTCTTAACCAAACCCTCAATTTCTTTAGTCATCCAGCATTCCTTTCACCCTGACAGGAATATACTTTCTCTGGATTCTTGTTACCTCATTTCTGAAAGCTTACCATTTTCCAGCCGTCCCTTTGCCTGCGAACATCTGCCTCCAATGATCTTTCGAAAGTTCTTGCCTAATACCATCAAAATTTGGCCTTTCTCCAATTTAGAACTTCAAAATTTAGATCTGGTCTATCCTTTTCCATCACTATTTTAAAACAAATAGAATTATGGTTGCTGGCCCCAAAGTGCTCCCCCACTGACACCTCAGTCACCTGCCCTGCCTTATTTCCCAAGAGTAAGTCAAGTTTTGCACCTTCTCTAGTAGGTACATCCACATGCTGAATCAGAAAATTGTCTTGTACACACTTAAGAAATTCCTCTCCATCTAAACCTTTAACACTGTGGCAGTCCAGTCGATGTTTGGAAAGTTAAAATCCCCTACCATAACTACCCTATTATTCTTACAGATAGCTGAGATCTCCTTACAAGTTTGTTTCTCAATTTCCCTTTGACTATTGGGGTGTATAATACAATCCCAATAAGGTGATCATCCCTTTCTTATTTCTCAGTTCCACCCAAATAACTTCCCTGGATGTATTTCCGGGAATATCCTCCCTTAGCACAGCTGTAATGCTTATGCAACTCCCCCTCCTCTCTTGCCTCCTTTTCTATCCTTCCTGGAACATTTGTATCCTGGAGCATTTAAGCTGCCAGTCCTGCCCATCACTGAACCATGTTTCTGTAATTGCTATGATATCTCAGTCACATGTTGCTAACCATGCCCTGAGTTCATATGCCTTCCCTGTTAGGCCCCTTGCATTGAAATAAACGCAGTTAATTTATTAGTCCTACCTTGTCCCTGCCTGCCCTGACTGTTTGACTCACTTCTGTTCTCAGCTGTACCCGTCTCAGATCGATCACTTTCCTCACTATCTCCCTGGGTCCCACCCCCCCACCTTACTAGTTTAAATCCTCCCAAGCAGTTCTAGCAAATTTCCCTGCCAATATATTAGTCCCCTTCCAATTTAGGTGCAATCCGACCTTCTTGTACAGGTCACTTCTACCCCAAAAGAGATTCCAATGGTCCAAAAATGTGGATCCTTCTTCCATACACCAGCTCCTCAGCCATACATTCATCTGCTCTATCCTCCTATTCCTGTCCTCACTACCTCGTAGCACTGGGAGTAATCCAGATAGTACTACCCTTGAGGACCTCCTTTTTAAATTTCTGCCTAACTCTCTGTAATCTCCCTTCAGAATCTCTAT